>NC_057806.1:207431333-207731333 GCF_018294505.1 Triticum aestivum
TGTCCGGCCCGGCGGACTTTGTCCGGCGGCGGCGCGAGGGTTTTTAGGGTTTCGAGAGGGGGAGAGAGATCCGAATTTCGGGGGGGGGGGTCTATTTATAGGCATAAGTGGAGCTAGGAGAGTCCAAATGAGGTGCGGTTTTCGGCCACGTGATCGTGATCGAACGCTCTAGGACATGGAGCAGAGTTTGGTGGGTTTTGGGCCAAATTGGAGGGGTGTTGGGCTGCAACACACACGAGGCCTTTTTGGTCCCTCGGTTAACCGTTGGAGTATCAAACGAAGTCGAAATGATACGAAACTTGACAGGCGGTCTACCGGTAGTAAACCAAGGCCGCATGGCAAGTCTCGGGCCAATCCGGAAATGTTTAATCCCCACACACGAAAGAAAGCTACAAATGACCACCGGAGAAGAACGAAGCGCCGGAATGCAAAATGGACAACGGGGAAAATGCTCGAATGCATGAGATGAACACGTATGGAAATGCAATGCACATGATGACATGATATGAGATGCATGACAAAGACAACAACACACAGAGACAATGACCCGAACCCGAGAAATAAATATAACTTAACGCCGGAAACGGCAAGAGTTGGAGTACAAATAGGGAAAGTTACATCCGGGGTGTTACAATGCTTTACTTTCCGCTGCTCATATACTCATTGCATGCTTGCTTGATATGTATTGTGTTTGTTAAACTTGTGCTTAAACTCCACTTAAACTTAAGAATATTAAAAACTGCAACTTTTGGCACTTAGTGTCTAATCACCCCCCTCTAGACACCTCTTCTCGATCCTTTCAATTGGTATCAGAGCTTTTGTCTCCATTGCCTTGGTTTAAACACCATTGGAGGAAGATGGATGTGTATACTTTGGGGAGTCTTAGACGTAGACTTCCTATTCTTGATGGAGAGTATTTTCATGAGTGGAAAAAATGAAATGCTTGAGATTTTCAATGAATATCATTTGAACAAGTACATTACTAGCCCTTGTGCACCTCATGTTGATCCTTTGCACCCTACCCTAGATGAAGATATTGACATGATTCACAATCTTAGAACTGTTAATCTTATCACTATAGGCTTGCCTAGAAACTTGATTGGATGTTTGCCGAATCTTAAGTGTGCCTATACCATATGGAAATTTCTTGAGGAACTCTTTCCTAGTTACTCCTTGAAAGATCTAGATGAAATCCTCCATAAGTCTATTGCTTTGATTAAGATGAGTTCCAATGATCCTAAATTTGGTGACTGCTTATTTGAGCTTACTAATCTTACGAGTGCCAAAGGAGATGTTGGAATCATTAGCAATATCATTTCCAGAGCTATTAGAATTCATAAAGATAACTATAGAAATGATCATTTATCTAATGAATTGCCCTCTCTAGGAATTGATCAATCACAAGATGATGTTGAACATGAATACTCGGATGAGGATGATGAGGATGATGATGATAGTGACTATGATCTCGATGACGCGATGAGACACTTTGGTCTTATGGCAAATCTTCACGGCTACATGGCTAGAGGAAAGGAATGTGTCCTTGATAGTGGATGTACTGATCATATGACCGGAGATAAAGACATGTTCCGTGAGCTTGCTGAAAATGACGGCCCTCGAAAGTATGTCGCTTTTGGTGATAATTCAAAGGGTAAGGTGGTTGGCCTTGGTAAGGTGGCCATCTCACATGATAGCTCCATACAAAATGTCATGCTCGTTGAATCTCTTGGCTACAACTTACTTTCAGTATCTAGACTTGCTGATTTCGGTTTCAATGTCCTATTTACTGAAGTAGACTGCCAAGTGTTTTGTAGAGATAATCATAAAATGGTCTTTACTAGTATACGTAGAGGAGATCTTTACATTGTTGATTTCACTAAAAAGGCTCAACCTAAAACTTGCTTAATTGCCAAATCTTCTAAAGGCTGGTTGTGGCATAGAAGACTAGGTCGTGTTGGTATGCGAAATCCTGATAAGCTTATTAAAGGTGATCATATCCTTGTGTAAGTGCATCTAGTGCCACCCCTAGTTGGTTTTGGAGTATTAACGACAAACCTAGTTGAGGGACTAATGTGTTTGTGAGAATTGCGGGATAACACAGTTAGAAGTCCCTCATTGATTCGGTTTTACTGCCAGAGATGACCCCTAAAAATGTATGAAGACATTGAAGTCAAAGGTGGTATATGAAGATATTCACATTGAAGACTATGACAAAAGAAGACACGTTATGAAGCCTATGGAGCTCGAAGACTTAGATCTTTTGTAGTTCTTTTCCTTTGTGTTGAGTCATAGGAACCACCGTACTGTTGAGTGGGGTCCAGGAGAACCAGTCAGAATGACTGAAGTGATGCCTAAACCAAAAACCTATGTCTTCGAGTTAAGACAATGAGAGCGAATCTTGTCTAGAGCCGGACAAGTCAGCTTTGCTTGTAGCCCAAGTAAAGTTTCCATGAGAGTTTGAAATCTGAACGTTGAGACACGTGTCAGTTCCTTAGTGACCCAGGGTCATTTCGGACAAATCAGGTCGGGTTGCCAAGTGGCTATAAATAGCCCACCCCCTACAACCATAAACGGTTGGCTGCTCAGATTTCAGTGCACGGCTTTTGTCGTTTGAGAGCAACCCACCTCGAAGCTTTTTTGAGAGAAAATTCCTAGCGAGGAGAAAGCCCTAACCACCCAGAGCCAGAGTAAATTGGGCATCACTTAAGTCTTCTTGTCTGTGTGATCTGAAGACTTATTACACTTGAGGACTGTGCATCCTCCAGACGGTTAGGCGTAGCGTTCTGAGCATCCAAGAGACATTGTGGATTGCCAGTGAACGAAGTCTGTGAAGGTTTGGGGGTCTACCTTGAAGACTTACTAGAGTGATTGGGCGAGGACTATGTGACCTTAGCTCAAGGAGAATACAGTGAGGACTTGGTGTCCTGAGCTGCGTTTTCAGGACTGGGTGTCCGGGACTGTGTGTCCTAAGGTTTAAATACCTAGCCGCTCCAACCAGACATACAGTTGTCACAGCAACTAGAACTGGTCCAACACATCATTGTCTTCAACGAGTCACTGGTTTTATCTTCACTTCCTTTTACTTACTGTTACTCATTGTGAAGCCATTGCATGCTTGCTATATCTTTTGTCTTCACAACGTAACTGCATGATTTGTTTGGCTTCATAACTTCTTCCTACCTGATCCTTATTACACTGCAGCTACTTGTCATTGTGCTTTCACTCTATTGAATACTTGACCATGGCTTGCCTAGTGTAATCTAACTTCCGCTGCATAGTGATAGGCTTATCTCTACTATTTGTCTTCATAACTTCCACGTTTTGAAGACTTTCATAAAAATCGCCTATTCACCCCCCCTCTAGTCGATATAACTCACTTTCAATTGGTATCAGAGCAAGGTGCTCCCTTGTTCTGTGTGATTCGGTTTAACCACCTGGAGTTTTAGCTATGTCGACTACAGGGATAATCAAAGTCTCCGCTGCGTGCCCCGTCTTCGATGGAACTGAATATCCCTATTGGAAGAATAATATGCGTATGCATCTTGAAGCCATTGACGTCGACCTATGGTATGTCATCGAGAACGGCGTTCCCAAGGCTGGAGAAGGTGTCACTGCTGCTGATGTCAAGAAATTCGTTCAACTGGAGTCTACTGCCAAGAACATCATCTGTGGTCATCTGACCAAAGGACAGTATGGCCGTGTGAGTGCTTTGAAGACATCCAAGCTGGTCTGGGACTGGCTCTCAAAGGTCAATGAAGGCATCTCAACCCAGAAAGATCAAAGAATCAGTGTCCTTCGCAATCTCTTCAACCGCTTCAAGCGAAATGACAATGAGAATGTCCAGCACACATTTGACAGACTTACTGACATCACAAATGAGCTTCAAGCCCTCGGCGCCACTGAGATTACCAAACACGAAGTCATCAAAACGCTGCTGAGATCACTTGATAGTTCGTTTGACATCCTAGCCCTGATGATTCAAGAACGTCCTGATTTCAAGACACTCGATCCATCTAACATACTTAAGAGGCTCAACACACATGAGTTTCAGCTTTCTGAGAAAAGAGATATCTACGGTCCAAACTATGGGCGAACTCGTGCCTTGAAGGCAAAAGTTGTTTCCTCATCTGAAGAAGAATCTGACAGCAGTTCTGATGATCCTGAAGACATTGGAAGGGAACTTGCAATGCTTGTGAAGAAGTTCCAAAAGTTCACCAAGAAGAAAGGCTTCAGAAAGTCTTCACGATCAAGATCAAGGAATGATGAAGCTTCTTCTCATGACTACAAGAAGAAAACATGGCACAAGTGCAAGAAAACTAGACACTTCATCTCTGAGTGTCCACAGTGGGACAATGAGAACAGAAGGAAGAAGAAGAGCAAGGAATATGACTCTGACGACAAGAAGAAGAAGATATACTCAAAGTCTTCTTCCAAGTCTTCCTCAAAGTCTTCATCACACAAGAAGACCTCTTCTGGCAAGGCACGTGCGTTTGTTGGCAAGGAAATGGATTCTGAGGAGGAATCCGCTTCTGAGGAGGCAGAGGTGGAGTCTGAGGAGGAGTCTGATTCTGGCATTGCAAGTCTGGCCACAGCATACGTCGCCAAGTCCATCTTCAACACTGAAGACAATAACTTCATCATCGACACCGATGCAAATGACAAGGACGACTCCACTCCTACCTACTGCTTCATGGCACGCGGTGACAAGGTAAACACACGCACTACTCGCTATCAAACATCCAGTGACGATGACTCTGATTGTGATTCAAAACCCAGCTACAAAACACTTGCTAAAATTGCAACTGAACAACAAAAGGCCATGGAACATATTCAAAAACTGTTAGACAGAAGCGATGATCTGTTGGGTGCTGAAATGACTCGATCTGAATCATTAATTGAAGACATAAAAAATCTTCACGTTAAGTATCAGGAACTTGAAGATCGTCTTGATACTCTCTCAACAACTCATGAAAAGCTTTCCTATGATTATCTTCAAAGGAAGCAAGAACTTGAGAAATTGAGAGCGGCTCATGAAGATCTTCAAAAGGAAAACGAGTCACTTCGCGCCGAACAGATCAGTTCCGCTCAGGAAGGATTTGAACCACCATGTCTTAAATGCATTGAGCGTGATAATGCTTCTTCTGTTGCTGAATGTTCCACTACTACTGCTGTTGCAATATCTTCAACTGTTAATGTGGTAACTAACCCCTCTGCTGAGGATACCATTGCTATTGCTGATGAGAATGCTAGGTTGAAGACATTGCTTGAAATAGGGATGTACAAAAGTCTTAAAGGACATCAGACATTATGTGATGTCCTCAAGAAGCAGATTCTGAACCGAAACCCTAGGAAAGAGGGTGTTGGGTTCATAAGGAAAATAAATGCAGATGGCTCTTACTGGAAACCTGAGCAGTACCCCAAAACCAAGTGGGTTGCTGCAAAGGAAGCTTCAGCAGATCCATCCAATTTATCTGGCTTCACTTGTGCTAACCCCATTATCATTGATGAATCCTTTGATGCAAACTATATACTGTTTAAGAATAAGAATGGTGAAGTGTTTGCCAGGTACATTGGTACTAACTGCAGGAATGGACCGCCTATGAAGAAGATCTGGGTTGCGAAAAAGTGTCTGGAAAATCTTCCTGTGAATGTCTTCATGACATCTCACTTGAAGAAGACAAACCTCAGACCAAAGGTTTCATACGGTCCAAAGGCTTCATACAAACAGAGGACTCACCTGAGTCACACTAACGCAAATGTTTTGCAGGGAAACCATACTCAGGCATATGAATATGAGAGCGGTTCATCAAACCATCATGTTCATATGACAAAAAAATTATTCTGCTTATTCTTATGACTACTATTGTCCACCGGCTAGACTGTTTGCTAGGGCTCCAAAGCCAAAATTCTCAGATGCTGCACTTAGACTTATTGCTTCTAAGCCACCCTTGAAGATGTGGGTGGCTAAGAAAGCTTAACTCTCTTTTGCAGGGAAAGGTCTCCAGCAGAAAACCAAAATCTTCTGACGCTATTGCTGGGGACCTTAAAAATCTTGTAGGGCACAAGATAAAATGCCCGAATGGCATCATTATGTACTTCGTTCCTGAATCGCATGCTACTCTCCCTATTAGTCCTAATCTGGATCTAAGCTTTCATAATCCACTGGTTCATCAAATGTTTTTGCTTCACAATTCTCTTCGTGAAGCCTATCCCCCTAACTGCATTGTAGGTACGACACCAGCGTCTTCAAAGTCTTCAGAATGGATTATTGACAGTGGATGTACAAATCACATGACTGGCAAAAGAAGCCTTCTTATGGACTCAACCTCGCGTCCATCCGACAAGAGCCACATCACATTTGCTGACACTGGTAAAAGTAAGGTATTGGGTCTAGGTATAGTTGCAATCTCAAAGGATCAACACATGGATAAAGTCATGCTTGTTGAATCCCTTGGCTTCAACTTAATGTCTGTCTCAATGCTCTGTGATTTGAACATGATCGTAATGTTTGGAAAATATCGTTGTCTTGTACTAATGGAATCTGACAAGTCTCTAGTGTTTGAAGGGTATCGAAAAGATGATCTGTATGTGGTAGATTTCTCAGCAGGGCCACAACTTGCAGTATGTCTTCGTGCAAAAGCTTGAGAATGCTGGCTTTGGCATCGGAGGCTTGGGCATGCTGGCATGAGGAACCTCCACACCCTTGCGAAGAAGAAGCATGTCATAAGCATTGAGGGCGTCAAGTTCAAGAAAGTTCACTTATGCAGTGACTGTGAAGCAGGGAAGATGCCGAGGGCAAAACATCCCTCGAAGACAATCATGACCACTACTCGACCCTTCGAACTGCTTCACATGGATCTTTTCGGTCCCACTCATTACTCAACTTTTACTACTACTACTTGCCTCTATGGCTTCGTCATTGTTGATGATTACTCTAGATATACTTGGGTGCACATAATCCTTTACAAGACTGAAGTGCAGGATGTCTTCAGACGCTTCGCCAATCGTGCTATGAATAATTTTGGCGCCAAGATAAAGCACATCAGAAGTGACAATGGGACTGAATTCAAGAACACTGGCCTTGATACATATCTTGATACCTTGGGCATCACACATGAATTCTCAGCTCCGTACACACCACAGCAGAATGGCGTTGTCGAACGCAAGAACAGAACACTCATTGAGATGGCCAGAACGATGCTAGATGAATACAAGACTCCAAGAAAATTCTGGACTGAAGCCATTGACACTGCATGCCATACAATCAATCATGTTTATCTTCACAAGCTTCTGAACAAGACATCTTATGAACTCCTAACTGTCAAGAAGCCAAATGTCAGTTACTTAAGAGTATTTGGCGGAAAGTGCTGGATCAAGGACCCACAACACATCTCAAAGTTTGCACCAAAAGCACATGAGGGTTTTATGCTTGGATATGGAAAGGATTCGCACTCCTACAGAGTCTTCAATCTCTTTCATTACAAAGTGGTTGAAACAGTGGATGTGTGGTTCGATGAGACAAATGGTTCACAAAGAGAGCAACTTCCAAATGTGCTAGATGAAATTCCAGCTAGTGAATCAATCAAGCTAATGGGAACTGGAGAGATCATACCTTCTGAAGCTCATCCTGAAGAAGAACTTATCGTCTCAGCACCTGATCAACATGAAGACAATGCTCAACCTGAAGACATTCCTCCCAACAACAACACAAATCAGCAAGAGCAAAGTCTTCGCCCTGTACATCCTCGCGTTGCCAATGAAGTGCAGATTGAAAGAATAATTGACAGCATCAATGCACCTGGTCCACTCACTCGTTCAAGGGCAACTCAGCTAGCAAATTTCTGTGGGCACTTCGCATTCGTCTCAATATCAGAACCCAAGAAAGTTGAAGAAGCCTTCATGGAACCTGAATGGATTCAAGCTATGCAAGAAGAGCTTCAACAGTTTGAGCTGAATAATGTATGGGAACTGGTTAATCGTCCTGATCCACGGAAGCACAACATAATAGGCACCAAATGGATATACCGCAACAAGCAAGATGAGCATGGTCACGTTGTCAGAAACAAAGCTCGTCTCGTTGCTCAAGGATATACTCAAGTGGAAGGCATTGACTTTGATGAAACGTTTGCTCCTGTGGCTAGGCTTGAAGCCATACGCATACTGCTGGCCTATGCAAATCATCATAACATACTTCTATATCAAATGGATGTGAAGAGTGCCTTTCTCAATGGCAAGATTGAAGAAGAAGTGTATGTTGCACAACCGCCTGGCTTTGAAAATCCAAAACATCCTGACATGGTATACAAGCTCAACAAGGCGCTGTATGGCCTCAAACAAGCCCCTAGGGCCTGGTATGACACACTCAAATACTTCCTGAAGAGCAAAGGCTTCATACCTGGTTCCCTAGATCCCACTCTTTTCACGAAGACATATGATGGTGAACTGCTTGTGTGCCAAATATATGTGGATGATATTATCTTCGGCTGCACCAATCAGAAGTACAGTGAAGAGTTTGGCTATATGATGCAAGAGCAATATCAGATGTCTATGATGGGGGAGCTGAAGTTCTTCCTTGGTCTTCAAATACGACAACAACGCAATGGCATCTTCATATCTCAAGAGAAGTATCTCAAAGATTGCCTGAAGAAGTTCGGTATGCAAGACTGCAAAGGCTTCACAACACCAATGCCAGCCAAACATCATCTGGGTCCTGACGACAATGGTAAAGAGTTCGATCGAAAGGTATACCGCTCCATGATTGGTTCTTTACTTTATCTATGTGCATCTAGGCCAGATATTATGCTTAGTGTTTTCATGTGTGCTTGATTTCAAGCGGCACCAAAGGAATCGCATCACTTAGCTGTGAAGCGAATTCTTCGATATTTGGCTCACACCCCAACTCTAGGATTATGGTATCCAAAGGGCTCAGAGTTTGATTTGGTTGGATTTTCGGATGCTGATTATGCTGGTGACAAAGTTGATCGCAAGTCTACATCAGGCACATGTCACTTTCTGGGACGATCACTTGTATGTTGGTCTTCAAAGAAGCAGAACTGTGTATCTCTCTCCACTGTTGAATCTGAATACATTGCTGCTGGATCTTGCTGCGCTCAGCTTCTGTGGATGAAGCAAACACTCAAGGACTATGGCATTCATCTGAAGCAAGTGCCACTTTACCGCGACAACGAAAGCGCCATCAAGATTGCCAACAACCCAGTTTAGCACTCGAAGACAAAGCACATTGAAATTCGTCATCACTTTCTCAGAGATCATGTTGTGAAGGAAGACATTGATATCATACATGTCAACACTGAAGAGCAATTGGCAGATATCTTCACCAAGCCCTTGGATGAGAAGAGGTTTTGCAAGTCACGGTGTGAGCTAAATATCCTGGAATCCTCAAATGTCCTGTGATCAGGCACACATCCTAACCCTTATGCATATTGATGACTCAGATGTACAACACACGAAGTGAAGTATATCTTCAATCAATGAAGACATACATTCTAAGTGTGAATACATTAATGTGGAATTTGACTACGGAGCGCCACGATAATTGTGCGCTGTGTCTGGGTCTAATACTTCCTATATGGTGGGTAACGCCACCACCAAACGTTCTATTTTCAAGTATTTCACTCATGGCGTTACTTTGCAATGTCTTCACATTTGGTTTGGCTTCAATCTCAACATGTCTTAATGATTATCTTCACTATGCTGATATATATATATATATATACTAGTGTTCTGTCCTCTACAGCATTCACTTATAGCTATGTCTTCTTGTTGAATCTTTTGAACTAAGTGAATGTGATCGGACCCTAACCTCTCTGTGCTCTCTATCTCAAAAATCTATCTCTCCAAGTCATATGCATTCTATTGAAACTATCGAATGTCTTCTCTGCGTCCTTGTCAACAGAAGATATAGAGGCAACCATAAAGTCCGTTTTCAATGCTCATTCCTCCACATAAAATCCGGAGAAGTAGGAACGACCGCCCGACAATCCAGGCGTGCGTGGGATGTGGAACTGCCCCCAAAATACCGCATGATGGCCACGTACTACTCAAATGCGAATCGCCAGGGGCACCTGAGTAATAGCGCAGTGTCGCCCCTGCGCCTGTAAATTCACACTTACCGCGGTCATTATCTCCTTCTTCCACCCTCGCACGAACCCTAGCGCCACCGCTAGCTCTCGACGACGCCGGCGACGAAGCGCTTCGCTGCCGCAACCGCTCCAACGCCGTCTTCACACCGATCACGGACATCGTCCTCTCCACCGTCGCCGTAGGTGTCTTCCGTCGCCAAGTTAGGGCACGGATGATTGAACTGCTCGGCATCATATCCCACTTCGTCTAGCAGTTCCAAGTGTGGTAAATAAAACGTCTTTTTACAGCCCCTTTTGATCCCATGGTTCTGTCACTTTCTACCATAAGAAGTTTCTCTTCACACAAGTTAGATCTCTCAATCTGCATCTCATAACATGCCTAGTATATTCACTTGTGCTTCATGAAGTAGTTAGATTCCTCACTTGTACTGATCTGTGGGTTCGTACAAATCTGGAACCAACTTCTTTTCTATGAGTGAATGTCTTCGCACGATGAGGTCAATGTCTTCTAAACTGATTTATTTTCAAAATCTTCTGAGAATGCATATTACCTCTTCCCCTTCCCTCGCACCTTAATGCTGTCATAGGTACATGTCCGTGGGAGAATCCTTTGGTTCTCATAGTCTGCATTCATTTGCAGAGTTTTTACAGCAACACATAAATTCTCCTGAAGCCAGTTCCTGTTGGTCCAGCAAAAGAAAGCCTTTGAAGCCTTTGAAAGTTTTGAAGCCTTTCAAGTTAAAGTTTATGGCTTCAGAAGCAGCAGCAAGGAAGGGGGGCAGACAGAGATGTGGAGAAACATCCAAAGATCTGCCTGATGACCTGGTAGAAATGTATAAAACAGATCCTGAAGAGAATTATTGGCAACGCAAGACCAGAATCCAATGGATTCGACGCTACTGGGCAGAACAATGGTTCAAATACCGCTTCACAACCCAAGAGTATGCTGAGAAAAGTGCCATCAAGAAACCGTGGGGGGACATCCTTTACAAGAACCTTGTACCCAGGTCCAGAGATGAAGCTATTGCCCAAAGCTTCTACCCGTGCATGGTTCAAGGACCACAGCCTGATGATGCACATCCGTCGTCACTACTCTGGTGTCGTGATGACAATCTGTTCAAGCGCAACTTCCAGTTTGCCCAACAATCAGCGAAGCAGAACAAGAAGAAATTTGGGTTAGACTTCAACCCTGGTCCCTCAGCACCAAGGGCAGATGGCACACGCGAAGCAGAACCCAATGTCATCGGTCCGTTTGCCAACCTCGAAGGCCTCATCACCTACATCTTGGTTCAAGGCACTGCAGTGAATGAGCCTGCAGCTGACACTGAGTCTGATGAAGCGCCTGTAGTGCCTGCAGTGGCGAAGCCTAAGCAGTCTATGAAGCCAAAAGCTTCAAAGCCGGCCCCTTCACCAAAAATCTCAAGGGTGAAGCCATTGGAAACTGCACCTCCTGAAGACAGTGTGCAGACTGAAGATGTATCCCGCGTCTCCAAGCCCCAGAAGGCCAAGATGCCTAAGCCACACATCGGCAAAGAGCTCACAGCTGCTGCCATTCTGCGCAGCGAAGCCATTGATCTGTCAAGTGATGAAGATCTTGGAGATGACGCTCTCGAGCAGCTCATCAAGAGCAAAGAAGAAGCTGAAATATTCAACAATCTGCCTCTCTTTGATGTTGCCATCATCCACGACTTCATTGACGAGTGGTTTGCCTCCCCTAATATCAGCTTCGAAGATCTGCAGCTGCCCGTTGGCCTCAGCGTCGCCTTCCAAGGCGCTATTGCTTCAGAACTTGCAATTGCCCAGTGCATTGTTGAACTGAAGCAGAAAATTGATCATGAAAAGGCTCAGTTCAAGAAGCATGTGGCCAAGCTCAGCGTGCAAGAAGTGAAGAGCTTCAAGATCATGATGCACGAGCTCAAGGAAAATTTTCTAAAGAAGCATGCAGAAGCTCAAGATTCACGTGAGCGGATGAAGTCTCTAGCTGAGAGATGTGTGCAAGCTTACAATGAGGCTGAGAAGCGCAAGGCACTTGGGCGTCCTGGCATCGACCCCAAGATGGCCGCAAAGAAAAAGAAGAACACTGTTCCAGCTGAACCAGAGGCCCCAAGGCAAGAAGCAATTCCGCTTGTCTTCCCAACTGCAACGACTGGCTCAAAGCCAAAGAGCCGATCAACAGCTTCAGAGCTCAAGAAGATAAGAACTGCTGAGGCTGAAGCCCGAAAGCGGAAAAGCTCTGAAGCCTCTCCTACTGCCCCCAGCAAGAAGAAAAGAAAAACCAAGAAATCTCGGGCTGCTCCCACAGAGCCCTTGATAGTCGAACCTATTTCTATGGTTCACCCGAACGCAGAACGACAACTGATAGTTCATGAGCCTGCTTCCACAGAGGCTCCTGAAGCTGAAGACATACCAGCAGTCGACCCCATCGCTGCTGAAGACATTGGTCATCAGGACAATGTACAGGATGATGCAGCCCTTCCTCAGTATGAACACAGCGAACTCATCAGCATTGGTCATCCTCTGACGCTAATTGCACAAGATGTGTCATGGGTGGATCGCCCTCAAGAGGAAGAAAACTTTAAGGACCAACCCACTCCAACCCCACAGGAATCATCTGCGTTCCGCAGGCTTCACAGAGGTCCAAGGCCTCAAGTCTATGCTGAAGACATTCCGGCTGCATCAGCCGAAGAAAATTAAGAAGTACCACAAGATCCTACTCCCCCGCTACACCATGAAGCAGTTCTCCAGGAGAACGTGCCTAAGTCTGACCCTCCAGCTAGTCAAGTGGAGGCTAAAAATATTGAGGCTGCCACAACCAACACTAAAGCCAATGTGGAGCCCTCCCCACCAAAAGCTTCATAAGACAGCAAAGCTACTAATCCAGACACTTCTGTTCTTAAGTCTGCTGCAGGTCCTCAATTTGATTACCATGTTGAGCACAGGCCTCATGTCCAGAAGCCAGTCCCACGGCTGTCGAGGTTCCCAGGTCCTGCATCAGCACCTGGGTCCTTTAACATCAATAGCTTCATGGCAGATAATACGTTCTTCAACAGCTCCAAGAACCCCTATTCAAGGGAAAGGATTTCATCAGATAGGTTCTGGAGCTATCCTCAGCGCAGCTACTATTCATGCATCCTATACAACCAAGGTCGCATCTTCCCGCACAAGCGCCTTGATGTTGAAGCCATTGCTGGTCTGCCATGTTTAGAGGAAGCATTGGATTGCTTCAAGCAAGTGGGTCTGCTGCATTTTGTGACTGATGAAGAGCACTGGAATGAAGAGCTTCTGCTGCAATTCTATGCCACCCTCCACATCAAAGGATACAACAGAGATCCGAAGACTTGGACCCTGGAGTGGATGACCGGCAATGTCCATCACGAAGCCAATGCATTTGATATCATTGAGCTCACCGGCCTTCCCACTCCTGGCGAATTCTTCGAGGAAGGTTGTCCACTACACACTGAAGCTCTTGAGAGCATATTCCAGAGGCCTGCACCGAATATGGGTCAGATGCTCTCCATGATGAAGCCGTTGCCCCTCGATGCTCCTTATCGAACAGAGTTCTTCGTTGAAGACTTTGAGTACCTGCCCCAAACCATCTATCACATTATCCGGCGGACTCTCTAGCCTATCAAAGGGCACTCTCCAAATGCCAAGATCGAGGGTGCAATGAAGACTCTGATATTCTGTATCCTTCATGGCAAATGCTTCAACGCACAGGACTTTTTCATACGCCAACTTGCTGCATCTGGCTTAGATTTACTTGGTTTGAAGTTCTACGCTCCTTGGGTAATGAGACTGATCAAGCTTCATTCTGCGATCTCATATCAGCCCTCAGCCCGCAACCATCGGATCTTCTTGCCAGATGTGGATACCTCTGCTGAAGCCATCTATGCTAAACCTGCCAAGCAACCTTTGAGTCTTCAGAATGCAGAACACCAGAGCTTCACTCAAAACGTTGAAGGTGTTGAAGCCATCTCTAGGGTGTATCCTTTGGCTGGCACTACACGTGCACCACACCCGGCTTCAACTGAAGCCACTGACAGTGCAACTGCTTCAAGACCCAAGAAGCGCGCTCGTGTTCTCACTTACTGAGAGCTTCTTGTGGCCCTTCATCAAAAACAAGATAGGCATCATGACTGGATAAAGCGACAGATGAAAAGCCTCTTGGTGGATGTTAATCGTCTTCGAAATCTTGCCACCAAGAATGCCTTCGTTACCCATGAAACCTGTTGTCGTACATGGAAAGGGCTATCAATGATGTGCACTGAAGCTGAACTTGAAGAGGATGGCTTCACTGAGCGATTCAAGTTTGACACCACACCTCCTAGAAGGGCTGTGATGCAAAGCACACCATCACTTGAAGACTCTGAGTTTTCTTCATCTGCTACCACAGTCACTGCCAGAATCATTGATGAAGAAGACGATGCTACCTCACCACCACCTTCTTCAGCACCTCCAAGATCTTCTGCACCGCCAAACACCTCCAACGACCCTGCTGCTCCTAGGAATGAGTAGACACTCTATGTCTTCAAACCTTTTTGGTCCTTGCTGACAAAAGGGGGAGAAGCATATGGGTTGATAGTCTTCAAGCGGGTCCATTTGGGCGGGTGCTTTATGTTTTGTTATATTTTGCTTCGTGCTTACAACTCTTGTTTTACATTTGGTTCTTGTGAGTTGTAGCACTTAAACCAGATGGTCGTCTGCTACTTGTTTGCCACTCTGTTTTGCGAAGATAAATTCCGCATGTGCGACAATAAATTCTGCACTTATCTCATTCTGCAGACGTCCATTTTCCATTATGCATGTCATTATCTTCATATATCTTAACATGCATAGTGGATTGTCATCATAAGCTGAACTAGATCTCCAGAAGTACAACCTGCCATGTGCATTTGCATTCCAAAAGCAAATTAACTTGTATGCACATCTTCAGGGGGAGCCCTTGCAACTTATGAAGACAATTCCTTATCCTTTACAATTTCATAGACTATATTCCCCGTTGAAAACTTCAACTAGTTTGTCATCAATCACCAAAAAGGGGGAGATTGTAAGTGCATCTAGTGCCACCCCTACTTGGTTTTGGAGTATTGACGACAAACCTAGTTGAGGGACTAATGTGTTTGTGAGAATTGCAGGATAACACAGGTAGAAGTCCCTCATTGATTCGGTTTTACTGCCAGAGATGAACCCTAAAAATGTATGAAGACATTGAAGTCAAAGGTGGTATATGAAGATATTCACATTGAAGACTATGATAAAAGAAGACACGTTATGAAGCCTATGGAGCTCGAAGACTTAGATCTTTCGTAGTTCTTTTCCTTTGTGTTGAGTCATAGGAACCACCGTACTGTTAAGTGGGGTCCAGGAGAACCAGTCAGAATGACTGAAGTGATGCCTAAACCAAAAACCTATGTCTTTGAGTGAAGACAATGAGAGCGAATCTTGTCCAGAGCCGGACAAGTCAGCTTTGCTTGTAGCCCAAGTAAAGTTGCCACGAGAGTTTGAAATCTGACCGTTGAGACACGTGTCAGTTCCTTAGTGACCCAGGGTCATTTCGGACAAATCAGGTCGGGTTGCCAAGTGGCTATAAATAGCCCACCCCCTACAACCATAAACGGTTGGCTGCTCAGATTTCAGTGCACGGCTTTTGTCGTTTGAGAGCAACCCACCTTGAAGCTTTTTTGAGAGAAAATTCCAAGTGAGGAGAAAGCCCTAACCACCCAGAGCCAGAGTAAATTGGGCATCACTTAAGTCTTCTTGTCTGTGTGATCTGAAGACTTATTACACTTGAGGACTGTGCAACCTCCAGACGGTTAGGCGTCGCGTTCTGAGCATCCAAGAGACATTGTGGATTGCGAGAGAACAAAGTCTGTGAAGGTTTGGGAGTCTACCTTGAAGACTTACCAGAGTGATTGGGCGAGGACTATGTGACCTTAGCTCAAGGAGAATACGGTGAGGACTTGGTGTCCTGAGCTGCGTGTTCAGGACTGGGTGTCCAGGACTGTGTGTCCTAAGGTTTAAATACCTAGCCGCTCCAACCAGACGTACATTTGTCACAGCAACTGGAACTGGTCCAACACATCATTGTCTTCAACGAGTCACTGGTTTTATCTTCACTTCCTTTTACTTACTGTTACTCATTGTGAAGCCATTGCATGCTTGCTATATCTTTTGTCTTCACAACGTAACTGCATGATTTGTTTGGCTTCATAACTTCTTCCTACCTGATCCTTATTACATTGCAGCTACTTGTCATTGTGCTTTCACTCTATTAAATACTTGACCATGGCTTGCCTAGTGTAATCTAACTTCCGCTGCATAGTGATAGGCTTATCTCTACTGTTTGTCTTCATAACTTCCATGTTTTGAAGACTTTCATATAAATCGCCTATTCACCCCCCCTCTAGTCGATATAACGCACTTTCACCTTGGAATAAAAGATGTCATATTTGACAAGGATGGACTTTGTAGTGCTTGTCAAGCAGGGAAACAAGTTGGATGAAGTCACCGCGTGAAGAACATCATGACCACAAGAAGACCACTCGAGCTACTTCACATGGATCTCTTTGGTCTCAATGTCTACAAGAGTCTCGGTGGTAACTCATTTGGTCTAGTCATAGTTGATGATTTTTCAAGATTTACGTGGGTGTTCTTTCTTGATGACAAATCGCAGGTCCAAAATATCTTCAAAAACTTTGCTAGGAAGGCCCAAAATCAGTTTGACGTGAAGATCAAGAAGGTTCGGAGCGACAATAGAATGGAGTTCAAGAACGCAAATGTGGACACCTTTCTTGACAAAGAAGGGATTTCACACGAGTTCTCGGCTATGTACACACCTCAACAAAATGGAGTTGTTGAAAGGAAGAACCGGACTCTTATCAAGATGGCAAGAACGATGCTTGATGAGTACAAAACGCCAAAGCACTTTTGGGCGGAAGCGGTTGAGACAGCTTGTCATGCAACAAATCGCTTGTATCTTCACAAGCTACTCAGCAAGAAAGCATACGAGCTCCTCACCGGTAACAAACCCCAAGTTGGATACTTTCGAGTATTCGGCTCAAAGTGCTACATTCTTGATAAGCATCGTCGTTCTAAATTTGCTCCTAAATCTCATGAAGGTTTCCTACTTGGTTATGGTTCAAACTCTCACACTTACCGTGTCTACAACAATTTCACCCGAAAGGTTGAAGAGACGGTAGATGTGAAGTTTGATGAATCTAACGGCTTGCAAGTAGAGCAATTGCCAATTGATGTAGGAGACAAAGACCCTTCGGAAGCAATTCAAGACTTGTCCATTGGCAAGATTAGTCCAACGGAAGTGAAGGAGAGTACCTCGTCCGTCCAAGTGGAAGCTTCTACCTCACGACAAGGTGAACCAAGATTTGATATGGAAGCATCCACAAGTGAGACACGCCAAGATGAAGAAAACAAGGAAGCGCACCAAGATGAACATTAACAACCTCCTTCTCCACCACGACAAGAGAACGATAACGTCAACAATGAAGAAGGCCAATAAGAAACACAAGATGAAGAGGATGTTCCACCCCGACCCAAGCAAAAGCTTTCACAAGTTCGAGCAAGAATTGCTAAGGATCATCCCGTCGAGCAAATCTACAATGATATCCAAACTGGGAGAATCACTCGCTCTAAAACTCGTTTAGCTAAGTTTTGTGAACATTACTCATTCATCTCTAGCATTGAACCTATGAAGGTTGAAGAAGCATTGGAGGATCCAGATTGGATAAATGCTATGCATGAATAGCTACACATCTTTGAGATAAATCAAGAGTGGACATTGGTCGAGAAGCCCGACAACAACCACAACATCACTGGTACCAAATGGGTGTTTCGCAACAAGAAAGATGAAGATGGACAAGTGGTTCACAACAAAGCACGTCTCGTCTCCCAAGGCTACACACAAGTTGAAGGTATGGACTATGGTGAGACATATGCTCCCGTTGCTAGACTTGAGTCCATTCGCATCTTACTTGCTTATGCTAATCACCATAATATCACCTTGTACCAAATGGACATTAAAAGTGCTTTTCTAAATGGCAAAATCGAGGAGGAAGTTTATGTTAAGCGACCTCCCGGCTTCGCCAATCCTAAGAAACCTAATCATGTTTACAAACTTCACAAAGCCCTTTATGGTCTTAAACAAGCTCCTAGAGCATGGTATAAATGCTTGACCAAGTTCCTTATTGAAAAAGGCTTTGAAATTGGTAAAATTGATTCTGCTCTTTTTACTAAAAGGGTTAATGGAGAACTATTTGTGTGCCAAATTTATGTTGATGATATCATATTTGTTTCAACTAACCCTCATTTTAGTGAGAAGTTTGGAAAGCTAATATCGGAGAAGTTTGAGATGTCTATGATGAGTGAACTCAAATTCTTTCTCGGTTTGCAAATCAAGCAAACTAAGGAAGGTACCTTTGTCTCTCAAACGAAGTACACCAAGGACTTATTCAAGAAGTTCAATATGCAAGAATGCAAAGGTATGACTACACCCATGCCTACTAGTGGACATCTTGATTTGACCAAAGATGGTGAACCGGTTGATCAAAAGGTTTATCGCTCTATCATTGGTTCATTGTTATATCTATGTGCCTCTCGTCCCGATATTATGCTAAGTGTGTGCATGTGTGCACGATATCAAGCTGCTCCTAAAGAGTGTCATCTTAAGGCTGTGAAAAGGATAGTGAGATACCTAATCCATACACCAAATTTTGGCATTTGGTATCCGAAGAGGTCCTCTTTTTATCTTGTTGGCTACTCCGATTCAGACTATGCCGGAGACAAGGTTGATAGAAAATCCACTTCAGGTACTTGTCAATTCCTTGGTAGATCTCTTGTGTCTTGGTCTTCCAAGAAACAAAACTCGGTATCCTTATCCACCGCCGAAGCGGAATACATTGTCGCCGGTTCATGTTGCACTCAATTACTTTGGATGACCCAAACTCTTAAAGATTATGGGATATATGTGAAACATGTTCCATTGCTATGTGACAATGAAAGTGCTATTAAGATTTCTCACAATCCTGTGCAACATTCTCGAACTAAGCATATTGAAGTTCGTCATCATTTCATTCAAGATCATGTTACCAAAGGGGACATTAACCTTAAGCATGTTCGCACCGATAAGCAATTGGCGGATATATTCACTAAACCACTTGATGAGAAAGTGTTTTGCAGGTTGAGAGGTGAATTGAACATCATTGATGCTTCAAACTTGGAGTAGGAACTCCATTTGATACATGAGGGGCATGAGCCTATGACTAATCCTCGATATTTCTCTTATGATTCTATTCATATGTCTTGGATATATTTGTACCTTGCATGTTATCTAACCCGTGTAGGTACTTGGTTGAATCCAAATCTATGAGATTGCAACTCACTCACATCTTGAGCAATCTATACATCACCAAGTCTCTACACAATGGTGGTTGAAGACAAGGAAGCACGAAACCATTCAAACATATCCTTTGGCAAATTCTATGTTGAGTCTCATGATTGTCATTTTGGATACACAAGTGCTCTTCCTTGCAAAGATAACACATGTAGGTAGATGAACTCAAACTCCGAGTCGTGCTCCCAACCCTTGATGAACTACATCAACCTTGAGCAACCCACACAAGTTCCACTACATGAGCAAGATCAACACCACCACCCAAGGTATGTTATTCCATCTTAGAGAAGCTTTACTCCAAGATATGAGTCAAAGCAACTCGACAAGATGTGAATACATCAAGATGCTTAAACGAAAAATGGTAACCCCATTTTGAGCTTAAACGATGAGTATGACCTATGATCAAGTGCTCTCACTTGACTCCTAAGTCAACATACTCTAACATAGGTGACTTTGTCACCGACCATTTCTAGATGAAGTTCTCTAGTGTTTCTCCGTGCTTTTGCATTTGCATATTTGTTTCCCCTTTCAAAAAAAACTTCATCTAGAACTTTTAGCTTCTTTTATTTCCTTTTTGTTCTGCATTTTCTGCATCCAATTCATTGCAAATCTTTCAGTAAACTCCTTGCATATCCTTGTGAGATCTTACTTGTCTAGTGAGATGAGGTGACAAGTGGTTTCACTCTGATGAACTCGGTCACACCGGTTTGTTCTCTTCGGCCCAACCGAAATCTTTCGGTGCAACCGAAGCACACAACTCGGAGTCACCGATTCCATCACAGGAAAACCAACTTGCCACTTATTCCTGATTTCTGTTTGCTCTAGCTCCACTCAATGATTCTTGTCCTCTACCAGCATCATATTAGACATGCTGCTTTGCTCTATGACTCGAGGACCAACCCATTTGTATCACATGCCCACAAGAGCCCTTCTTGGAAATTGATGTCAAAGGGGGAGAGAGAGATCACATCAAAGCTTAATCCTTCTCATAGGGGGAGAAAGAGAGAATACATAGGGGGAGAGAGTTTCTCAACTAGGAGAAAGTAGTATCATCAAAGACCCCAGATGCTTGGTGTTCAAGAGGAGAGATGACACATGTCTTTAAGAGGGGAAAGGCATGTTTGGTTGCTTGCTTTAGCTCAAGCTCTGTAGTTTCCTTTTTGTTGCTCTGATTTTCTATTCCCTATCTTCTCCCAATATCCCATGCAGATTCAGGGGGAGCAAGACATCTAAGGGAAGGAAATCTCTGATTTTATTGCATATCTTTACCTTTGGGGACATATCTATATCCAATGTGGTACTTAGTACTCACTCTACATGTCATCCCAAGCCTTGGTTCTCTTGTGGTTTCTCTTGCTTGCTCTGGTCAGTAGGTGTATCTCTGTTATTTAACCTTGTTTGCGCAGGTTCATCCCATCCTAAGCCAACTCAAGACCACAAGGTAAGTATATGCATCACAGTCATGTGAATGAGAAGTCCTTGCTGATGTACATACTGTTTGCAAGGACTCATGAGCATGAAGGTACATTTCTCACATTCACATCATTTGCTCTGATGCATATAGCCAAGATACATGTAACACATTGCTTACTCTGTCATGTTTACGCATTCACATGCTCCTATATTCAATATTCACATGATTGCATACATGTAGGGGGAGCCTATGCATGTTACATGTCTTTCCAAAGCTTTACTTGCTATTCTCTATACCTTTATCTAAAGCTTTGATGTATGTTGTTATCAATTACCAAAAAGGGGGAGATTGAAAGCACAAGTGCTCCCTAGGTGGTTTTGGTAATTAATGTCAACATATCTCTTGTTGGACTAACACTTTTACCTAGTATGTTTCAGATAAGTTCAACAATGGAGTGGCATGGACTAGAGGATGTGGAACCCCTTCAAGATGCTAAGGACAAAGGATTGGCTCAAGCTTCAAGATCAAGACTACATTTTCTATTTTAGTGATCCAAGATCACATTAAGTCTATAGGAAAAGCAAATACTATCAAGAGGGGTTGAGGTGTTGCTTAATGGCTTGCTTGCTCAAAGTGCTTAGTGATATGCTCCAAAACCCTCAACTACCTTCCCACATCCACATATGACCTAAACCAAAAGTCAAACTCGGCCCCACCGATTCTATCTATCCGGCGCCACCGAGTTTCAGATGTCATAGCCACTGCGACAAACCCTAGCAAATCGGTTTCACCGATAGGGATCTCGGTCTCACCGAGATGGGATTGTAATCTCTCTGTGCATGTCCATTACCAAAATCGGTCTCACCGAGTTTGAGCAATCGATACTACCGAGATTACAATGCAAACTCTCTGGTTAGCTTATTACCAAAATCGGTCCCACCGAGTTTGTGTAATCGGTCTCACCGAGTTTGCCTGACCAACTCTCTGATTAGCTTATTACCAAAATCGGTCCCACCGAGTTTGTGTAATCGGTCACACTAAGATTACGTTATGCCCTAACCCTAACCATATCGGTCCTTCCGAGTTGCATCTCAGTCCCACTGAAAATCCTAACGGTCACTAGGTTTGCTGAATCGGTCTGACCGAGTTTAACCATTCGGTCCCACCGAGTTTGGCAAATTGTGTGTAACGGTTAGATTCTGTGTGGAGGCTATATATACCCCTCCACCCACTCTTCATTCATGAAGAAAGCCATCAAAACAAACCTACACTTCCAATACACATTTTCTGAGAGAGAACCACCTACACTTGTGTTGAGGTCAAGATATTCCATTCCAACCATATGAATCTTGATCTCTAGCCTTCCCCAAGTTGCTTTCCACTCAAATCTTCTTTCCACCAAATCCAAATCCTGTGAGAGAGAGTTGAGTGTTGGGGAGACTATCATTTGAAGCACAAGAGCAAGGAGTTCATCATCAACAAACCATTTGTTACTTCTTGGAGAGTGGTGTCTCCTAGATTGGCTAGGTGTCACGTGGGAGCCTCCAACAAGATTGTGGAGTTGAACCAAGGAGTTTGTAAGGGTGAGGAGATCGCCTACTTCGTGAAGATCTACCGCTAGTGAGGCAAGTCCTTCGTGGGCGACGGCCGTGATGGAATAGACAAGGTTGCTTCTTCGTGGACCCTTCGCGGGTGGAGCCCTCCATGGACTCGCGCAACCGTTACCCTCCGTGGGTTGAAGTCTCCATCAACGTGGATGTACGATAGCACTACCTATCGGAACCATGACAAAAACATCCGTGTCTCCAAATGCGTTTGAATACTCCAAACCCTTCTCTTTACATTCTTGCAAGTTGCATGCTTTACTTTCCACTGCTCATATACTCATTGCATGCTTGCTTGATATGTATTGTGTTTGTTAAACTTGTGCATAAACTCCACTTAAACTTAAGAATATTAAAAACTGCAACTTTTGGCACTTAGTGTCTAATCACCCCCCTCTAGACACCTCTTCTTGATCCTTTCAGTGTGGTAGGGCTGGTTCTCGTGCATGTACAACTGGGGTGCTATCTCCACCAAGAGGTAGCGCTGTTTTATTTGAAGTCTGTGTTTTTACTCCACTAGATACTGCCATCACCCGCTCCAATTCAAATGGCTGATAAACAGAAAACATTGTTGAATGTACAGACCTTTTATGAGAGACAGATGCAATGGACAGTGTGGAAAAAAGAGGGCATGAAATAGTTGACATGTATATTGTTTAACTAAAAAGGATAGCATGCCATAATTTCACATATATGATTTCTATCTAAACTGGGTAGCATAGTATGATAATTCGAAGATATGATGACTAACTAAACAGGATGGCATGAGATAATTATATGATGTTTTTAGTAAATAGGTTTGCATGACATAATTCACATACATGTTATCTAAGTAATCAGGATTGCATGATTTAATTCACAGATGTGATTTATATGCTAAGCCGAGGGCCCTCACATATATGATGTCTGAACTAAGAACATTGTGTTGAATATTATGTATATGATGTCTAAACTATGCAATGCAAGACACCATATGCATGGTATGAGCAGTATAACCATGCCAAGTTAGAGCATACACCTTGGTGGGGGAATAGGTCTGGTCATCTATCTCTGAATCCGTCTCTGAGGATCTATCGGGACCCAACAAGAGATCTGCTTTGACAGGTAGCACTGCCTGCTCTAAAGACCTTGTTTTCACTCCAGATTTTTCCATCACCCACTCAAATGACTGATTCACAGGAAGAGTAGTTTAATGTACAAACATTGTCGACAAATGGAAATTTAATGAAGAAATGGATGGGCAAGATATCATTCAAATATATGATGCCTGGTTAAACAGGATGGCTTGCATATTTCACATATATTATGGCTAGCTAAAAGAGATGAGACTGCATAACTCCCATATATGATATAGAAACTAAACATGTGGCATTACAGAACATGTCTAAGCTAAGCAGATGACATATATGATGTCAAAAGTAGGCACTGCAAGGCACCATATGCATGATATGACCAACATCATCATGCCAAGTTAGAGAAAACACCTTGGGGGTAAATAGGAGTGGTCAGTTGCGTATGAATCCATCTCAGAACAGATATCTTCCTCTCGATTACAATCTAGAGAGGGGTGGTGGGTTTTCCATTGAACCCACCATGGAGTGATGTCTGGATGACATTGTATTACCGCGCAAAACTCTTCTCTTTTCCTCTACATGTTCAACATGACTGTGTACAATATCTGACATGCATACAAAAAATATAGTGAGATTATGTAAGGAGAGCATGTAGAAATCTAGAGTGATGGTAACAACCAGTGTGTGGATCCAAAAATAATGATAGCAGGCTAATGATAGCTTTAATTTAATAAAAAAGACAGATGATGATTGCTTTACTATTTGTTTCCCACCCAAGATGAACAACATAGGCATACCCTAGGTGAACCAGATAATAGACAAAGATACTATTCATTGTTGCCTCAATATTGCCGGATTTCGGGCTCCATAGACCCTCGATAGATTCGAACTCTGGGTTTGTGCGAAGAACTCAACCTCCCAGTCTGCCCACTCACCAACCTCATGGCCTAGCTCGATGAACAGGAAGGAAATGGGACACATCAGTTTACCCAAGTTCGGGCCACCTTGCGGTGTAAAGCCCTACTCCTGATTTGTGGTGTATTGGCCTCGAGATGGGCTGAGGATGAACTAGTATAGTGGAAGTACAACCTCAGGAGGTGTGCTCTTGAGCTGGTGAGCTGGTGGGGGTGGAATGGATCCGCTCTCTTCCTACGATGGTGGATAGGTCCTATTTACAGTGGCCATGGTCCTCTTCCCAAGTGAAAGCAGGAAGGGATCCCACAACTGCCAAATTCTAAGGGAGACAACTAGTACATCTTATCCTCACAAAAGTAGTCTTCGCCTGCAAAGCTTCTGGTCGTGACGCCGTGGTGCGCTCGGCGATGACCTCCGTCCTGGCGTTCTTGGTCTTGTTGCACGGGAATGGAAACCTTTGGCTGATTCCTTAGGACTCTGCACCTGCACTTACCTCCTTAGCACCAGAGAGGAAACTGCTATCCTGTGCCCGCTGGCGCCTGCCTAGCCTTGGTCGTCATGGCTCATGTCATCTAAACCTCACGAGGTGAGGCTTGCATAGAGATCTCCGCTCCTCGGGAGCCAGGCTGAGGAGGCCGCACATTCTGGAGGTCTTGGTGTCGTCCGCCTTGCGAGGGTCTAGAGTTGTTTATGCTGAAGATGGGTCGTACCAGGTCGTCGATGAAGCCACGCCGGGGGCCGCAGTCAGGCAAGTCTGGGTACCCCCGTTCCCAGAACACAGACAGTAGCCCCTAGGCCCAAGGCGCGTTCGAACTTGGTTTCGAGGCGAAGCCAAAGGACAAGTGCAGAGCGCCGTGGGCCCTATCCGCCTGCGGCCTCGGTCGACGCGTGGCGCTTCACGGGACTGAAGGAAATATGCCCTAGAGGCAATAATAAAGTTGTTACTTATATTTCCTTATATCATGATAAATGTTTATTATGCATGCTAGAATTGTATTAACTGGAAACTTAGTACATGTGTGAATACATACACAAACAAAGTGTAACTCGTATGCCTCTACATTGACTAGCTCGTTAATCAAAGATTGTTAAGTTACGATATCTCTGGAGCACGTACATACCAGCTCCACAAATTTAGCCTGCAGCTCCGTCAGCTTCGCGGAGCTGAGTTCGGAGCAGAGGGACTCTAAACACCCCCTTAGTACATGTGTGGATACATAGACAAACAGAGTGTCCCTAGTATGCCTCTACTTGACTAGCTCGTTAATCAAATATGGTTAAGTTTCCTAGCCATAGACATGTGTTGTTACTTGATGAACGGGATCACATCATTAGAGAATGATGTGATGGACAAGACCCATCAGTTAGCTTAGCATGATGATCGTTCAGTTTTTTCTGCTATTGCTTTCTTCATGACTTATACATGTTCCTCAGACTATGAGATTATGCAACTCCCGAATACCAGAGGAACACCTTATGTGCTATCAAACATCACAACATAACTGGGTGATTATAAAGATGCTATACAAGTGTCTCCGATGGTGTTTGTTGAGTTGGCATAGATCGAGATTAGGATTTGTCACTCCGTGTATCGGAGAGGTATCCACTGGTGTGCGTCGGTCCTAAACAAACGGTTTTAACCCCTTTCCGTGGCTGCATCTGGAACTGTCGCCAAGTGAGTGTGTGCGATAGGGTGTCCTTCCCACACGACCCAGAAACCGTCGGGGATATGGAGGAGTGATCCAGAGGCCTTCCAAAATGTAATCGTGTGCGATGCAGCACACACTAAATTCTTTCGCACATGTGGTACCGGTGATTAAGTGTTTCTAATGACGCAGTGAAACCATATGGTCTGTCGTAACAAACCGTTTAGGAAACAGTATGTAAGGCACACGGGCCAACATATGAACTGTGTGCGATTTGTGCCCCGTCGCACATGAGTTTTCTGCGTAACCCATCTGCCATGCTAGACTCCATTGCACACGTTTTCCAACAGTTACCGTCTGCAATAATGTTCTATCACAAACGGTTCAAGAGCCCCTTCGCACACATTCAAGTGCTGCAGATCGTTCGTGATTTGTTAGGTATCACTGACTGTTGCCTCAAGAGTGACGTGTGCTTTTTCATTTGGGATCCAACACGTTTCCTGAAAAAATTATGACTGGGATTGTATTTTGCATTGGGCACGGTTTACTCCCAGTTCTCGTGTGCAATAACGTGATATCACAAACGGTTCCAAAGAACCTACGCACACATAGTAGCGCTGCAAATTGTTTGCGATCTGTTGTGTATCACCGACGGTTCCACTACGATTGACGTATGCTTTCCGATGTGGATCACACACACTCATTTAGTTGAACCATGTCGGAGCAATTGCCAGGTTAAAACAAAAATATCCCATTTTGAATCGGCACGCAAAAAGCAAATTCGCCATAATATTCAATTGAACAAATAAACAA
Source organism: Triticum aestivum (assembly GCF_018294505.1). Lineage (NCBI taxonomy): Eukaryota > Viridiplantae > Streptophyta > Magnoliopsida > Poales > Poaceae > Triticum > Triticum aestivum. Next base: position 207,458,308 of record NC_057806.1, read on the forward strand.
AAATATCCCATTTTGAATCGGCACGCAAAAAGCAAATTCGCCACAATATTCAATTGAACAAATAGTGTCCACGGGAAGAACATTCATCAGATTTCACAACAATTGCAATTGAACATATGGTAGATAAATTCCAATAATTTGTCCACACATATATGCATTACATAATTTATGATAGTGTACGAAATACGAAGACCTCATCAGATGGAAAACAATGGATCCATGCGTTATATGTCTAGCGGCTAACTCTTACTCAATGTTTCAGGAGAACGCATGCTGAAATCTTCATTATCACTAGTGGGATTGATGTAGTGATCCAGGAAGAAGTCGTTGATAAATCTCTGAACCATCAGCAATTCACCAGCCGGGGGCGGTTCAGGGGTTCTCGGTTTTAAGATGAGTTGTAGTATTTTTAAGAACAGAATGTGCCATATGAGTGGAGTAGAAGATATTAATTAAGATAGACTTACTGGTACTAATTTGCGAGGATCGTCACAACTATCAGCAAATTTTAAGATTGAGATCATGTGTCTGCAAACATAGTATCCACAAAGATTGGTCCCTGCTTCTTGCTGAGGACACTAAATTTTTTTGTACAAAATTAGTCATGTATTTGTCTTGTTAGGAACAACCTAACCCGTGTTAGATGTATTATTTTTTCTTGGGACAAAATAGAAAGAGGTTTATTTAGAAGCTTGAACATTTGACTAGCGTAAGGAAAGGTATTTGCAGAGTGTTGGATAAATTTTCTGAAAATAACGGACTTCAGTGTGTTACCGGAGAAACGATCTCGTGCTGCACAGGTTTTTCCGTGTTGAACAGGTTCCCTGGTTTAGTTTTCCACAATGCGAGCGCACTGCAAATAATGATGAATTTTGACAACATCAATGATTGAACCAGATATGAATGAAAATTAATTTCAACATCATAGAATTCAATACCTATCCAAGAATTGTTGAACAGGCGTCAGATCCTGAGCGTTTGTTGACTCTCTGAGAGAATCGATGTAGTAAACTGTGTTCTTGTTTGGAACAATGAATACCAATATCCATTGATTGCTACATATTAAGAAAGCCATGAACTTACGAATGATGTCGAAATCTGAAAGATAATCAGTCAATGCATGGTTGTTTACTTGACTTACCGTTCATGATATGGCCAGACAAATGATTCTTCATGGGATGTGTTTTCGATGATACAGAGGACCGTGTTAATGGCCCAGTCCCGTCGGTCCTTACCATCTAATGTTGTGCCATTTTCTAATGCAGGATCTGTGAAATACACACTCTCATTTTTTCTTCTCTGTACGTTCAATCCCCTGAGAGGAATAAAATGCAGTTGTTGTTTATCATTTATAGCTTTGTATGGAGAAGTTGATTAGAGTTTGTTAAGTACTTACAAAATCAGACATCTAACAAGAGTGGCATCGAGCATGTTGAAGTTGAAGAAGAGATGTAAGTCCTCGAAACTCACATTGATGGAACCAACATCGTGTCGGAAATGATCTCTATTGTAGTGGACTAGCAAAGCATGATGACCTGCTGACATTTGATCCATGCAATATTCATGTAACTCGCGGATCAAAGTATTTGACAACAAGATCTGGCTGGCCATGGACGTAATTGCATGCTTCAAGTATGCCCGCTTTACTTTTAGCAAGCAACAATTCTACTTCTTCATCATCCATGGCGTCAGAAATAATATTACTCCCCGATTCAAACAAGCTACTGTTAATTTAGTTCTGGGCGATGAGTGCTTTAAGAGGCAATCGTTCTCTTTCCTCTTCACTATCCCGCTGCCCTTCCTTGTGGTCATGGTTGTAGCCTTTTTGGCACTTCCTTCTTGGTACTTGAACCGTTTCTGGCAGAACGTCTGGTTGCCTGCAAGGTAGACTGACGAGCAAACGGTGAAGCTTGGACGGACATCTTAGCAGGCGGTTTATCTAGGCCACACCGCCGAGCTGGCGGTGTTGCTGTGATGGACTGCTGGGCTGTAGGAGCAGAGGCATCGGACTGCTGACCATGCGTTGAAGCTATGTCGGGTTTCTGGGCAGGTGGTGCCAACTTGTCGTTGTGCTGAGGAGGCCGTGCCAACATGTTGGTTTGCTGAGCAGGAAGTGATGATGCATTGGTATGCTGATCACGCGCCTGTGGACCGACGTACTTATGAGCAGTCGGTTCTGGACCTACAGACTACTTAGCAGGAGGATCTGAAGCATCAGACTCCTTAGCAGTCTGTTCCACCAGGTTGGTCTGCTGAGCATCTACTGCAGCTGGGTCTCCCCCCGCTGCTTCAGCGGCCTGTATCTGAAATGGTGGTGCGTCATCAGCAGTAGTAGGCCTTGCCATTGGTTGCTTTGGGGCAGAGGATGACATGGCCTGTACACCACAAAGTCGGGCCGGTAGATCACATGTTGATTCATCAGCCCGCGAGAGCTACTATGGCAAGGAGAGCGTCACCGGTTGAGGGGCGATAGTGGTTGCTCTTGGCGGGGCTTCAGGAATCTCATCGATGAACTCTATTTCCTTTCGTGGCCTCTGGATGTGATGTAGCAGTGTTTCTCCGAAGGTCCTTTGCTCACTGAAGTCTCCTAGGACATTCTTCAGAGCAAATTCATTGAATCCAGGCTTTACTTCAGTCACGTAGCACTTCACATAGCCCGACTTCAATGGCACATTGTCCAAGAAGAGGCCATCTTCCAAGAAGGGTGGGCAAACCCAGGCTATTGCACATTTTAGTGTACCTTCATAATGTGTAAGCACGCCCTTCAGTCTGTCTTTCATTACAGATAGATCAGATATAGCATCATCACGAGCAGCTACAGGCTCAGTGTCACCGGGGTTAGCTGAAGCACAGCTACTCTTGTGCAGTGTTGTCGCGCAATAAGGAGCATCATCCATGCCCACCTCCCCTCCCATCTGCTGGCTATATGTCAGTCTTAGAGTCTTCTGCATCATCATTGACTCGTCAACATCCTTTTGAACAGCCGAATAAATCTCCTTCTTCAACTTTTTAAACAATGCATTCTGCTTCATTTCACTCCTCGCTTTTTTCATGCTGAGCCTCTCTTCTTTACTGAGTGTGAAAGCCCTCTTGTGTGGAACATTAACACATATACCCCTTACACGGCCAGGGGGCTCTTTTGTGTCCAGAACAATGGAAAGAATGTCACATGGCCATGAGTTCCTGTAGAACCTTCCAGGGATCTTGGAAGCATCTACCATCACTTCATACAGTTTGGCGTCAAGTACGTTTTAAAAGTAATAAGTTCCGTCATCATGCCTCTTTGCGCGTGCCTGCAAGTAGTCTCTAGCGCGTTCGCCCCTGATTTCACTAAAGTCGGATTCCCACCCACCACTACTGCTCCTCTGTCCTCCTGTTCCCATATCAGTTTCATGCCGTAGTGTCCTGCCACACCCATACGGTGCGGGTGTATGTTCTTCTTTTGAAGTTCCGATTGCTTGTAACTCTTGTGAGGAAACTCTGGAGTTGCCCTGACCCTTTTGAATTCTCCCCAGTCTGCCTTTGTAATTTGGGGGTATGCGGGGATTGGGTCCTTGCCTTCACTCAAGTACTTCTTGTACAAGATGTGCTTCCAATTTCTCCAAGCATCCCTAGCCTTGTTCAGTGCAGCGTGTTCCACTTGCATTCTGCATTGCTCTAGAATGTTGAAGTGATCCATGATCTCCTGCACTATCCTTCGTTGTGTTTCTGTGTCAACCTTTCGAAACCCTGGCAGATTAATGTTGAGCCTTGCCCTGCCAACAAATCCACACACACTCCTAAACGTCATGCATGCTTTATCTGGTTTAGTTGGAGCCCAGGACTTAAAATCAATCTCGGTAACTACATATACACCTTTAGGCTAGTGTGTGGGCTTCCTTGGAGCGTTCCTCCATGTCCTAACCGAAAGGGTAATTGTTGTAGCTCTATCTCGATCAAGACTACTTGATCCCTCATAATCTGCTGACGACCTAGGGTTGTCCGAATCAATCAAGACTACTCGGCATCTACAGAGAACACATGTGAAACTCAGGAAGGAGGATAAGCATAAAACTAACAACTTGATATCAAGCTTTCTAAACATGCCATGCAATAATTTAGAAAATGTACGGCTAATTTGTTAAGTTTGTGTGACTCGGGCGCCCGTGATTTGTAAATAGGCAGTAACTTAGTGGAACAAATACAGATTATATGTAGTAAGGAAGGTAGATAATGAACATATATACGATCTCCATTATTTTATTGCCAATTTGGGAAAATACGGAATGAAATTGGAAGAGGGGTTGCGAGGAAATATGCCTCAGCGTGATGGAGAGCAGTAACTAACAGGCTTCTTAATGCAAACCCGGTCGGACCACAGGAGAGGCGAGGGTTACTGCATCGAATGCTCGAGGGTGGTTGGCAAGCAAACGAAGACGGCGAGGCACGGGCCGCCGCGTGTTGGGAACGGCAGTGGAGGTAGGCTTGACGCCAAAGAGTAGGCACAAGGCCGGGGTGAGCACGGCGACGTCGGAGAGGGTTCTGCTGTGGATCTGGTGGGAGGGGGAGCTGGCGAAGGAGATTGGGTGGAGTAGTTGAGTGAAACGCGGGCGGACAGTGGGGGTGTTGGGGACTCCGGGTGTTGGCGACCTAGGTGAAAGGGTGAAAATATCCCCGGTTGCCACACGCGCAAAAAGGTCTATGCGAACGGTTGCCTCTAAGTGCTTGTGTGCACAAACAGAATAATTTCGTTTGAAATGAAGACGTGAGTTCATCGTTTCGCCTCTAAATTTTTCCCACGTAAACCAATCACAATTTTACCACATGTTTGATTTGCTGGCGCATTTCAAGTCTCGTGTGCTATATGTATGACATTTTTTGGCATTTACCGTGAATGTTGGCATATAAATCAATTCCTAGCCGGACTGCATTTTCTGTCGAAAGGGATGAGGATTATGGTTCGATCTGGGAGCATCCAACGGTGCAGACATACGATCCGTGGGGTTTGGATTCTGGCCAATCAGAACGCACGACTCGGATCGCGCGTAGCGAGGGGGGCATCGGCTGAGGGAGTCCCGGATTATGGGGTCCTAGGGCGTCCCGGCTACGTGACGTGGGCTAGACAGATGGGTCATGAAGATACAAGAAAGACTTTCCCTGTGTCCGGATGGGACTCTCCTCGGCGTGGAAGGCAAGCTTAGCTAGCGGATACGAAGATTCCTTTCTCTTTAAACCGACTCTGTACAAACCCTAATCCCCTCTGGTGTCTATATAAACTAGAGGGTTTACTCCGTAGAGGCAAACACAATCATCATCATACAGGCTAGGCATCTAGGGTTTAGCCATTACGATCTCATGGTAGATCAAGTCTTGTAACCCCTATATTCATCAAAGTCAATCAAGCAGGACATAGGGTATTACCTCCATCAAGAGGGCCCAAACCTGGGTAAACATCATGTCCCTTGTCTCCTGTTACCGTTGATTCTTAGACGCATAGTTCGGGACATCGTACCCAAGACCTTCCGGTTTTGACACCGACATCGGCCATGGTTTGGTAGGCACACGACTTTCGTGTGTGAACCATGTGCTATTTGAAAACATTTTTTTGGAGGGGTTATTTGAAAACATGTACATGTGTTGTCGAAAGGGATGAGGATCGTCGTTCGATCAAGGAGAATACAACGGTGCAAACGTACAATCTGTGGGGTTTGGGTTCTGGCTAATCAAAAAGTACGACTCAGTTCGCGCACGTGGCAGAGGGGTGGGGGTGCATCGGCCACGGATTAGTGGACACACGGCTTTCGTGAGCGAACCTTGTGCTCTTTGAAAACATTTACATTACCTAACATCATGTTTTTGTTCGAATGAAAACATGAGTTCATCGTTTCGCCTCCAATTTTTTTCCACGGTAAGAAATCATGAGTATGGTGGAGAGTGTCATATACTAGCTCCGTCTATAAACTAATATATAGTATCATAGAGTACGTATGTACCTTCATAGTGCATATATAGTATCATAGAGTAGTACTAGCTCCCTCTGTAAACTAATATATATAAGAGCATTTAGATGACTAAAATAGTGACCTAAACGTTCTTATATTAGTTTACGGAGGGGGTATATATCATTGATGACCGTATTTATGGCCATGCATGACACAAAGTAGTATAGCATTTATTATATATATATGTTATGGTATCTACATATGTTACTGCTTCTTTGCCACATCATCATATTTTATATTCCCGAGGGCATGATATACCAGCTATGATACCCCCACTTTGGCCACCCTAATAAGGCTGGTCGTAATATGGGAGTATCAAGCGGCATGATGCATGCCAACTAGACTTTTTGGATGATGTGGCACATAGTTTAATCATAAAGGAGGGAGTATAAGACTAGCCACAATGGAGAGTACAGTAGTAACATACACATATCCCTAGACTATATATGTTACTACCTTCATAGTGGGTAGTAACATAAGTGTAGTGTCATGCAAAGCTTCATTTATTAGTTTATAGACTCATATTGCAATGGGACATGTCATGTTACAGTAACCAACTAAGTTGTTGAAACTATCTGTCTCCTCATTAACTGAATGCCACATAAGCAAGTTTGCTGAGTTGGAGTCGATGTTACTGCTGAAGTTTCTCCCACTGTGGCTAGTGATCTGATACTAGCTAGTCGTCTATGATATACTTGCTACCTCACTAAGATCATGGTTAATAATATAGTCAAGGGTCGGCTATAAGAAGTTGCCATGTCATATACAACCAACCTCTTAGCGGGCATGTACAATAATAAGTTTTATATACGTATTATTTTATCAATAGTCGGCCCACCTTACATCCTCACAAAGTGTCTTGGGTCTCATGTTGCAGCTGGCTCTACTAACCAATAGCCCACTTCTCTTCTCTTTCCTCCAACTAATAAGAATATATATATATTATTCTATTCCTTATAGCCTGCTTAGACTACCCATAGTGGGAGTAACATAGGTAGGAACATCACACGTATCTAGATAAAATAGATGATGTGGCAAGCAATAAATGAAGAAAGAGAGGAAGTGGTAACATAGCTAGTTAGACTGGCCACAATGGGTAGTAACATAGACTAGTAACATGCACATGTTACTAGTCTATGTTACTACCCATTGTGGCTAGTCTTACTAGTAGTATGAGTAACATCACACATCTCAAAGCAAGATGAGTCTATAGCCTAATAAATGAAGTGTTGCATGTTACTACACATACTCCCCACTATAGAGGTAGTAACATAGACTAGTAACATTATGTGTTACTACCCATTGTGGCTAGTCTTAATTATGTCACTCTATTGTGTACTTGCTCTAATGCATCGTATCATAGAGTAGCTAGTATCATATGTAGTACTTTATTTATATTGTCATGCATGACACATAGTAGAATAGCATTTATTATGATACGGTTTCATGATAAGATACTTAACCCTCTCTTTGTTCATTTAATTAATTCTATGACAGCTCATCAAAATTTCCTAGTTGGCATGCATGATACTAGCTATGATACCCCCTTACTATCATCCTAGCAAAGGTGTATAGATCATGCTTTTGTGCGTCGCTTTGTGAGTTTTCATCCATTTGTTCGAGAATGGGGAGAAGTTTCAAACATTTCGGCCGCGAGGTGCGGAAACTGGCGTAGGCTTACTTGGTATTTTAATTACAGGAAATTCAGATGGAGTTCGGACATCATCAAAATCGATGTGTGCCTGTGGCGTGCTCTCATGACCCCGTGGAAAAAAATTGGTAAAGTTTAGCACAAGTTTTGATGACCGCTCCTTCCAAACCAGAGCATCTCACATGAAGGATCATGGCTTTCCAAAAGGAGTGATGTCACTTTAAACTCCTGTGGCCAGTGACTTCATCGTTTGGACTCATAAAAATTTCCCCACGGTACACAATCACCAATATACCACGTGTTTGATTTTTTGGCACATTTGAGGTATCATTAGCTATATTTAAGACATTTTTTGAGATTAACGTGCATTTTGTGCATAAAACTAAAATTACAACCGGAACTGCATGTGTTGTCAAAAGGGATGAGGATGGACGTTTGACCTGGGAGCATCCAATGGTGCAGACATATGATCCCTGGGGTTTGGGATCTGGCCAATCAGAAAGCACGACTTAGATCACGGGCGGGGTGGCGGGGTTTGGTCGGCACACGGCTTTCATCAATGAACCGTGTGCTATTCGCAACTAGATTGCATATATTTGTTCACACATACTGTAGTGAGATCAATTGAGTGTGCTACCTCTATGATATAATAATAATAACAACAAAAAACAGTTCATATTCATTGCCTGACCTGACAGCATATCAAGGTCAACATATTAACGGTTCTTACATCAACAGAAAACCGGGCATAACTCACAAATTGAGTATACACGACAGTTCTAAATTGAACGAATTAAGTTGCAGGGTAGGCATAAAGACTAGTCTTACAGCTTAATTCCCATGTACATGGGGGAACTGGGACCATTAAGTTGACCCCGAATAAACTTGGGGTTTTTGATGATTTTACATTGCTTTGTTACACGGGTGTGTGATCCCTTGGCTGGCAACTCATCAAATTCATCGTACTCGTCCTGATCGGCAACATCGTCAACACCCAGTCCCCTTCTCTTCCATGCATTGCTAAATGGTCGTTCTTATGCAAGGGGTCTTCCACAAAGAAAATCTGGGTAGCATTGCTGGCAAGAATGAATGGTTCCACGTGATATGCCATCGTTGTCCTGTTAACACAGGTCTTCCTGTACTCATCAATCCTTAACTGACCAAGAAGGATCCATGTGCACCTGAATAATGCCACCTTAACTTTCACATAGTCAAGATCCCAAATCTCTTTGATGGTTCCATAGTATACCCTTTTATCAGCTTCATTAACAGTCATGCATTCTATTCGAACAAATCTGTTCTGATATGAGGTCTTCTTATAACGTTCCTCGGTGTAGAACGGGCATCCATTTATGTCATATGCTTGGTACGTCAGCACCATAGGTGATGGCTTTTGTGCCAACCACGTAGCAATGTCATCGATGGATCCTTGTGCCAAAAGAATCTTCAACCATTTGGCATAGTTCTTAGTGTGCTCCTTCATCTCCACGTTTGATGAAGGCACCATTGGTAAGAATCTTTGGCGTATCTCCGCCAAGTGTTGTTCGGCATAAGCGATGAGAACTGGGCTGTTAAGCAGTACCGTCGAATGGGCTTTCTCTGGCAATTATTTGGGTGCGGCCATTTGCGTGCCAGCAAGGACCGGCTTACCTTTCAGCCTTCCCTCGAGGAGAGAGAGGGGCAAACCTATAGGTCTTTGTTTCATGTATTCGGTGCAAAACTCAACCACCTCCTTCGCTTTGTAACCTTGTAGGATGCTTGCCTCTGGATGGTTTCGGTTCCGACAAAAGCGCTTCAGTATTCCCATGAACTGCTCAAAGGGATACATCATACATGTTGCGAAGAAACACAGGACCACAACACTTTATCTCGTCAACAAGGTGCACAGTGAGATGGACCATGACATCAAAGAATGACAGTGGGAAATACACCTTTAGGTTGGACAATATTCTTGCATATGATCCAACTCTTTAGGATCTACAACTTTCTGCCATTGTTGGTAGAAGAAACCACAAAGGTCAATGAGTGTGTTTCTTATATCTTTGTCCATCAGATTCCCGATGGCCACCTGGAGGATTTTTGTCAACATTACATGGCAATCATGTGACTTCATGTGTCCCAACTTCATTTTACCTGAGCTCACATCCACGAGATTTCTGATGTTTTCGCAGTAGGAAGAGGGTGTCTTAACTGACAACAAGTAGGTGAAGAACTGTGTTGCTTATTTTGTACTAAAATTGTAACTCTGGCGAGCTTTGATGAATTTTTCATCATCTTCTGCTTCACTCTTGCCTTGTGATTGATCAGCAAGCATATTGAGCTGTGAACCGTCACCATCCTTTCTTTTACCTTTAATCTTGAGCAGAGTACCAAGGATGCTTTCACATAAGTTCTTCTCTACATGCATGACATGGATGCAGTGACGTACACGTAGAATCTCCCAGTAAGGTAATTTCTAGAACACCGATTTCTTCTTAACACTTGATCCTTGGGTGTTAGTTTCACCATCAAAGGGTGGTTCTTGCCAAGCACAACATTAATTTTTTTAGCCATGTTATGGACCACCTCCCCTTCATAGGGTCATCGGCCAGCACCTGCCTCTGCCGTATCATCAAATTCAGCTTTCATCTTTCAGTATGGGTGCTTTTTCCGTAAGAACCTACAATGACGCAAATACACTGTTTTGCCCAAGTTGGGAAGTCTTCTGCTAATTGTCCTATCTATTCATGTGACACACCCTACATCTCCCCTTGTTTTCTGCCCCGATGTGTTGCCTAATGCCGGCATATCTTGAATCGTGTGCACCAGCATCGCATGTAGATCGAAAATCTCCTTCCTGTAAGCATCATAACATTTTACAGCATGCACATCTATCCGCACTATTAGTAGTTCTTCTACCAGTACCTGAAAGGAAATGTCGATGTCTTTTCCAGGTTGCTTCGGGCCTTGGATAATCATTGACATCATAATGTATTTTTTTCATACACAACTAAGGAGCTAGGTTATATATGCACAGAAGCACCGGGCATGTGCTGTGATTGGTGCTCATATTGCCAAAAGGATTCATCCCATCAGTACACTCCCTGAGCCTTATACTTCTAGGATCCTAGGAAAAAAATTCAAACTTTTTGTCGATTAATTCCCACTAAGCCCCATCTTTCGGGTGCCTCATAAACCTATCTGCAACTCGCTCATCATGATGCCACCGCAACCTCTTTGCCTCTCTAGGGTTTGCAAACAAACGCCTCAACCTTGGAATTAAAGGCAAGTACCAAACAACCTTGAACGAGATCTCCCTGTCGTGATCTCGTCGTCCAATTTGTAATTGTCCTTTGCTCTCCCGTGCTTGTATCGTGCATGCTTGCACGTGGGATATGCACAAAAATCTTTGTACTCACCACGGTACAATATACAATCATTCACACAAGCGTGTATATTCTATACATCAAGTTCCAATGGACAAATAATTTTCTTCTCTTCATTCGTGATTCTGGGAGCACATTATCTTCCGGAAGAATTTCTTTCAGAAGACCTAACATCTCTGTGAAACCCTTGTTTGATAGACTGTTTGCTGCTTTAAATCTGAGAAGCGCCAGGGTGGCTCTCACCTGGAATATTTCTTTTTGCAACCTAGATACAATTCTTTCTTGTAGTCCGCATCAATGGTTGGCAGATCCTTGTACCCAATCAAATCCTTTTCTGGGCCCTCGAAATATGCAATCATAGCAGCAAAATCTGGCATATCAACATTGTCGTCATCTGCTTCGACGTCTTGGTTTTCCAGTGGTCGTTTTGGCTTTCCGGTGTTTGATGACCGACAAGTATAGGGGATATATCGTAGTCCTTTCGATAAGTAAGAGTGTCGAACCCAATGAGGAGCAGAAGGAAATGATAAGCGGTTTCCAGCAAGGTATTCTCTGCAAGTACTGAAATAAGTGGTAATAGAAAGTTTTGTGATAGGATAATTTGTAACGAGCAACAAGTAACAAAAGTAAATAAAGTGCAGCAAGGTGGCTCAATCCTTTTTGAGCAAAGGACAAGCCTGGACAAACTCTTATATAGAGAAAAGCGCTCCCGAGGACACATGGGAATATCATCAAGCTAGTTTTCATCACATTCATATGGTTCGCATTCGGTACTTTGATGATTTGGTATGTGGGTGGACCGGTGCTTGGGTACTGTCGTTACTTGGACAAGCATCCCACTTATGATTAACCTCTATTGCAAGCATCCGCAACTACAACAAAAGTATTAAGGTAAACCTAACCATAGCATGAAACATATGGATCCAAATCAGCCCCTTACGAAGCAACACATAAACTAGGGTTTAACCTTCTGTCACTCTAGCAACCCATCATCTACTTACTACTTCCCAATGCCTTCCTCTAGGCCCAAATAATGGTGAAGTGTTATGTAGTCGACGTTCACATAACAGCACTAGAGGAGAGACAACATACATCTCATCAAAATATCGAACGAATACCAAATTCACATGACTACTAATAGCAAGACTTCTCCCATGTCCTCAGGAACAAACGTAACTACTCACAAAGCATATTCATGTTCATAATCAGAGAGGTATTAATATGCATATAGGTTCTGAACATATGATCTTCCACCAAGTAAACCAACTAGCATCAACTACAAGGAGCAATTAACACTACTAGCAACCTACTAGTACCAATCCCGGACTTGGAGACAAGAATTGGATACAAGAGATGAACTAGGGTTTTGAGAGGAGATAGTGCTGGTGAAGATGTTGATGGAGATTGCCATCTCCCAGTGAGAGGAGCGTTGGTGATGACGATGGTGATGATTTCCTCCGCCCGAAGGGAAGTTTACCCGGCAGAACAGCTCCGCCAGAGCCCTAGATTGGTTCCGCTAAGGTTCTGCCTCGTGGCGGCGGAGTTTCGCCCGAGGAGATGGCTTATGATTTTTTCCTCATCGAAAGACTCCATATAGCAGAAGATGGCCATCGGAGGGCCACCAGGGGGCCCACGAGGTAGGGGGGCGCACCCAGGGGGTAGGGTGCGCCCCCCATGCTCGTGGACAGGGTGTGCCCCTCCCTGGTGAACTTCTTGCGCTCAGTATTTTTTATATGTTCTGAAACCGTCTTCCGTGAAGTTTACGGACTTTTGGAGCTATGTGCAGAATAGGTCTCTAATATTTGCTCCTTTTCCAGCCCAGAATCCTAGCTGCCAGCATTCTCCCTCTTTATGTAAACCATGTAAAATAAGAGAGAATAGGCATAAGTATCGTGACATAGTGTGTAATAACAGCCCATAATGCAATAAATATCGATATAAAAGCATGATGCAAAATGGACGTATCAGTGTTCCATTGGGAGCTTGACGCCTCTGCCTCGATGTTAGATTCAACATCCATGTGACACTTATCGGGGTTTGGCATCTCGCTGCCCTGGGTATCTTCATCCATGACATCCTCTTCACCATGTTTGCTGCAACATGTATATCCATCCATGAACCCCCTAGAGACTAAGTGCATCTGGACATATGCAACTTCATTTCACTCTCTATTGGCACAATCAGTACATTGTGTAACATCCCAAAATTCTAAGTTTTGGAATGTTATAATAAATAGATACATTTGATTGATTGTTTGATTGATTGTGTGAAATTGAGTGAAATTCGAAACCTTTTTGAAAGTTAAATGAGAGGGAATAAAAGGACTTTCCCAAACTTTCATTTTTGCATTTATGATCTCCGGGAATTCAAATTCTTTTCACCACAAAACCCTGGAGAGAAGATGACATGACTTCTTCCATTTATTTAAATGAAAGGGTATTTGAAAATAATTGAATTTCATTTGGAAATATTTCAATTCATAAACTTCATGCAGCTCAATGATTTTCATGAGAGAAGATAAAATGACTTCTTCAAATTATATGAAATATGAGTTGGGAGTTTCAAAGAATTAAATTCAAAGTTCTTTTGAATTTATTTTCAATTTGGAGTTATTTGAGTTTTATTCAAATTATTTTTCTCCAAAAATAAAATATATGGAAATTAGGGTAACATGATTCCCTACAACAGAAAATTGGAGAGAAATAAATTTGAAATCATTTTGATTTTTCTTAAAATGATTTTTATTGGATTTTAATAGACCAGTAGCACTCTTTGATTTATCTGATTTTGTGAGGATTATATTTGGCATATTAAAAATGTTCATGTTGTAGAAACTCTTTTTCTGCAAATTTTGATATATTATATGACTATATTTGTTTTTCCTTTGCTTTATTATTATTTTTGTTTGTCTGTGTTAAAAAAAAGAGAAAAGCTCTTCGAATAGTGCCATGCCGAACCCCAGCACTGCTCTCTCTCTCTCCCTCTCTCCGCCCCACGGCCCAGCCGAATCGGCCCATGGCCTCTTCCCCTCGCGCGAACCGCCTTCACCCCGGTCGCCTGTTCCCTCCCTCTCTCTCCCGCGGACGCCGACAGGTGGGCCCCGCGTCCTCTTCCTCCTCCCGCAAGGCAGCAGGAGTCCTTCTCCTGTACGCCGACGCCGGCCGACGCCGAGTCCGCCCTGGACTCTCCTCTCCACCTTGCCCCTCGCCCAAGCCTCGCCCCTCCTATATATAGCCAGGCCCCAGCCTCGTTTTTCCTCTAACCGGAAGGCCCGAGACCCTCCCCGCGCTCCACGCGAACTCGCCGGAGTTCGCGAGATTTGACGAGCTCCGCCACCAAGCCCCGCGCTGTTCCAATGTCGCAGCCGAGCGTCGACCCCACCATCGGCTTCACCACCTCATGCCGCTTCTTCCCGACCCCACGGCCACGCCGGAGGACCAACACAGCCACGCCCGCTCGAAGCCGGCGCCGCTGCAGCTGTCTTCTCCGGCGACGTCGAGCCCAACCGCCGCGGTTACGCCCCGTCTCTCCTCGTCCGTCCGATCATAGATCTAGGGCTAGGATTAGATCGTCTATTTTGTTTTTTTCTCGAATCGTTTTTCTTTAATTGACGAACATTCGTTCGATAAACTTCTGAAGCAAACGCTAACAGCCAATAAGATTCTGCCACGTAGCCAGGGACCCGGTTGCAATTAGTTTTTCTTACAGAATAGTCCCAGTTTTTCAAACGATCAATACTTTTTACTCGTTAGTCCAAATCCAACGAAACCAATGCTCACGTCTTCGTTACGATCTCCTCTATCCAGTAAAACAACTTAAACATGTTTTTGAAAAGTTTAAAATTTGAATTAGAACAGATTTGAATTCAAACTTCGTTTGATCATAACTTGAGTTTCGTAACTCCGTTTGAGTTGATTCTTTTTGCAAATCAAAGCTCTTGACCTAAACTTTCTAATAAGGCCAAATTCACATAATTTTGGTACTGTTAGAAATTGTTTTATGTTGCAAGAGTTATTTGCTTGGTTTTGATGTTTTCCGGATCGTTTTCTTTGATCTTTTTGATCTTTTGAGTCATTGCTTATGTGTGGTTACTATTGCTTGCTTACAATAGATTGACCGGAGTGTGACGAGTAGAACTATCAAGAGTTATGAGTGTGAATCATCTTCATCAACATTGCAGGCAAGTTCACACTTCGATCATATCCCCTTTCATACCCAGTTTTTATGCATTAATTTCACCCTCAAACATTGCATCAGTAGGATTGATAACATGTGGGTATTGGGAAGTAGTTGATGAGGTAGGAACCTATTGCCCTGCATTCAAACCTTGGGAGTTACTATTACGTTATGCTTATATTGCCATGATATGCTCGTAGACGTGGATTGGGTTTGAGAGTATTCATGACAGATGTGAGATTGTTAATTAATGGTTTACTTAAGGTGGCAACTTAAACATACATTTGGGTGGATTGAGGTACCTGGTTATTCCAGGATTGCCTGTCTAGGCACCTGGGTAGACCAGGATTGCCTATTTGTTTTACGGACCGCCACCCAGGCTCAAAGGGATCATGGGATTATTCAAACTAGAAACTTCTGTGTGCAGCCACAAGCTATTATGGGCTCTAGCATAGTTGATTAAGTCGTGCGAACTCTTACAGGGTAGACTAGCAGATGTAGGGGAAAGTAGGTGTAACGGTCTACCCATCGTAATGTGCTAGCGCTTCTAAAAGACTATGCCTCGGTCATCCGTCTTCTCAAACACCATATAGTGCGAGAAACCAAACAGAGGCGATCGAGTCTTGTGGGGAAAAGTGCGCAAACCTCTATAGAGTGTATAAACTAATCATGATTAGTCGTGTCCCGGTTATGGACATCTTGAGTATCTAGTACCTGGATTATCATGTGAATCTCATCATGTTACTTTAAATGAATATTGTTGTGTTTTAATAATGTTATTTAATTGGGATTGAGAATGCTGTCAACCATTCTCAATGTTCAACAACCACCATGATAGTTGAATAAAATTTATTCCTTTGCAGTAGGGAAAAATTAGCTTTTCGCAAAAACCTTATAACCATAGAGCTTTTCCACCAGCCAAATATGCATGTAGTGATAGCCTTTATTCAACATTCTCTATGGTGTGAATTTGCCAGTACATTCAATGTACTAACCCTTTGTGGCTGCAACGTCTCATGTTGCAGGATATCTTACGACGAGTAAGTGATACGTTAGGGTTAGGATTTCTATACTCAACTTTGCTGTTGGTGTTGATGGGAATCCACAACCTTCTTACTTCCGCTATTTGGATTGAGGTAATAGTATTTACGTTACTTTATACATGTGATTTACCTCTGTTATAAATCCTCGAGTACTGTGTGTGTCAGCATACCAATCTAGGGATGACACTTAAGCACAGAGACTTGATCCATTCGGGTCGGTTCCTTACAAGATGGTATCAGAGCGCATGTTGGCTGTAGGACATGGCCCTAGAAACTGGCAAGCCCATAGCAACAATTTTTCTCTACAACTTTCCCTTTCAAAAAAACCTTTTACCTCTCTTTTATTCTGATCTTATTCAAATATTCCCTTTTAGTGAGACCATACCCCTTTTTTCCTTTCGACCACACGAAGATTCGACTGATGAGACCACTCCAAGAAGTACAAGATACCGGACAAATAAGACCACTTCGGAATGAAGAGTATTTTCCGTGCATCTGAATAATGGAAACTACAACGGTTGAAGACCGAAGACAAGTAGAATTTGAAGGCTCTGAAGAATTCCCAGATTTGTATGACTTAGGAAGGCTACCCTTATGGAACTTGGCAGACTATGGAAGTTGTCAATACCCGAGATCAAGGTGTATCGAAGAAAGACTGAAACAAGGAGCATGAGAACTCGAAGTTTTGTCAAAGAAAACCCTAAGGCAGGAGATATCAACTATGGAATGATAGCTCATGGGAATGACAAGAGCAGAAACACGGTTATCCATGATGTCATCACCCGCTGATGCTATTGTCACCGTGCTGAGTTAAGGATGCATTTATTCAGAATGGATTTGATGGAAGAAGGCTGATGGAGCACCTATTAGTAAGATGAAGTTTTAACCTTAGCTGGTGTATCACCAGGATCTGGAGTGTTACATCAAGAAGTTAAGATGGAGCTACAAGAAGCCATATTAGACAAGGAAGTATTTCATGAAGAACTCAGGACCCAGGAGCTGAAAGTAGCCAAGCTAGAGGAGAAAAACCGTGATACATCAAAGATTCATCAGGAACTGAAGGACAAGAGGACCATGGTTCATGTCAAGGATGTTGAAACCCTGAAGTTTGGAATGCAACTCCAGAAATATTAAAGGACATCACGAGAGACTTTGCTACAACAGAGATGAGCTGGCAAAAGAACTTGAGAAAGACAAGCATGATCGGAAGAAGCCATTGGAGACATGAACAAGGCTTGAAGAGATTGGAGGCGTTGAAGATTTATTGACATTTAGAAGACCAAACCCCTGTTATATACCTACGTTAGATGCGACATCTGTGAGCTGTCATTTGTTTGATGTTTTCCTGACGGCCACAAATACCATCTGTCTTTACAAAACTGTTGTTTGTATTGTGTGTATCCCTCTCTATCTCTCTTATCTCACCCCAAACCCATGGACCCAATAGAGGATGAATGAAGATGAGTTTGTATTTTCTGGACCGATGAGTCAATTGGAGACGGACCTATGGATTCAGAACATGGAGGATCACATGGAGAATAACCCTATAGTTGGAAATGACATGACCCAGCATGCTTTTCAGTGCTTTGAAAGAGGTGCTGCTACTTGGTGGAGGATGTACCAAACCATCAATGGATGGCAAGGAGTAACCACTTGGAGAGAATTAAAGTTGACTCTGCAAAGATCTCACCTTGTGTCCGAGAAGTTGAAGCCTTATGGAAAGGATATGAGGAAACCTTGTGCATGCAAGATTTGTGGATAAATAGGACACACCCATAAAGAACACAAGGATGAATGCCCTAATTGTGAAGGAAGTCACCCAGTTGAAGAATGCCCAACTACGCAGATTACTTGTTTCTTGTGTGAAGGGACTACCCACTATCCTGCTCAGTGTCACATTTACCCCATGGTACAACGAACCATCCAGCAGAAGAAAGAAGTAAAGAAAGGAGCCCTCATGGAAATTTTAGAAGAAACTGTGATGAAGGAAGAGGTGCAAGACACACCTAAAGAAGACCCGAGTAAACCCTTCACTAAGTCTTGCTATTCATGTGGAGAAGGACACATCTCCCAAAATTGTTTGAATGGGGATCTAGTAGAATTCCCGACAGAGGAAGTAGAGTATGACCCACAAGAAATAGAAGCCATGATTGGCATGGACAAGTCCAGGAAGAGAAACTGAATGGATTCCAGGAAGGACCTGAGTCATATCACCTGTTACAGGTGCAAGGAGTCAGGGCACTACCTCAATAATTGCCCAAATAGGAAACCTCGATACTTGTCAGAAGTAATATGTTTTAGTTGTAATGGAGCAGGGCACTTTGCCAGAGAATGCCCCAAGGAGAAGGAAACTTGTGCTAGATAGTTGAGTTTGCAACAAAAGAAATGGAGTAGTAGAAGTGAGAACATTTTCTTTTATATTGAGGTGTTGAGTTGAGACATGTAACGGAAAAGAGAGAGATTGTAATTACTTGAGAATGAATAAAGTTAGCATCGTTAGAACTGATATGGATTTTATGAGTTGTTACTCTATGAAGAAGGATTTTGGCCATTCCGAGGATATGAGAAATATGGTCTATGGAAGATTTGTGCATTTTAAGGGTGGTAGTACCCTGTAAGAACCGTTGACCCCTGGAAAAGATAAGGATACTCCACTGAGTGGATTTCGGACAAAATGAATATGAGTTTTGTCTCGATATGTGTGATGCCCCAAGAGTATGTGGGATGAAGTTGGAGACCGTCAGTTGTTTGGACCAAATGTGATCAAGGAGTCAAAAGAGAATGTTAAGTTGATTCGAGATAGACTGAAGGTAGCTCAGTCCAGGCAGAAGAGTTATGTAGACTTAAAAACGCAAGGAGGTAGTCTATGAAATTGGAGACAGAGCATGTCTTCATGTGTTCCCTCTGCGAGGAGTTAAACAATTTGGAGTTAAGGGAAAGTTAGCCCCAATATTTGTAGGACCATACCGACTCTTGGCGCGTATGGGAGAAGTGGCCAATAAGTTGGAGTCACCTGAAGGACTGTCAGGAGTTCATGATGCGTTTCATGTTTCCCAGTTGAAGAAGTGCCATGCAGAGATGGCCAATATTACCCTGTAAGGACGCTTGACCCTGGAAAGGATAATGATGTTCCATGAAGTGGAATATGGACTTCATAAGTATAAGTTTTTATCTCAGTATGAGGGATATCCCACAAGGATGAAGAGATGAATCACTATTGGATATAAAGGAGGTATGATGCTGGAAATATGGATCAATGGAAATTCCATGATGAGTCTGAGTAATCATGTCTTAGTTTGGTGCCAATAGAAGGAAGGAAGACAGTACAATTGGATGGATTTAAGAATACTAGGAAGTTGGAAGTTGGAATAATGATCAGTTGCCCTATGAGAAGTTCAAGGACTACAAGTGATGAGATGGGCCATAACCCACAGGCCCCAGGAACTGCCAAGAAGCAAGCACATCCTTGCTGAAAGAAGAACCCTGGAGGAAGATACGACGTTTATCGGCAGACAATTTTATAGGAGTAACACAAAACCTGAGAGTTGTGAAGGTACGATAGATGTTTGTTTGGCTTGCAGAATCAATGGATTATTCCGAACGCAGTTCATGGACAAGAGAAATTCTGCAATGCTTGTGAGGATGACCGAGTGTTAGAATGCGAGATTCACTAAACCGTGTACAAGGTAATGATTTGGGTGCGGGATGGATTGATCACCATACCGACTTACTCTTATTATTCACGTTGCTATATGGGATGGTAAATCTGAGTGACTTACCTATAGTAGAGAGACGACGATCAAACCTTGTTTAAACTTAGAATGGTATAAGTATTTTTCCCTTGTACATGACAGTTGTTGCCAACCGTAGGTTATACGGTGAGGTTCAACCCAGACCCATTTACTGCAGGAGAAACCATAAATTGTTGACCACCATGAGATATCGATAGTTGTTTAGTTTTGGCGCCAGACCCGTCAGCTAAGAAGATCCAATATCGGAATAACCTTACCAAGAGGAAAGTATATAAGAATTGAGGAAAAGGTTATGCCACTACCGGAAGAGCTCAGAGAAGGAATTTTCTCGAGGATCTGAGAAGACCGAGACTTTTAACAATAAAAATGGAGTATATGAGTTTTAATAGAACCGTAACCATGCTTCTAAGGGTGGTAGCACCCCAGACCCCGGAGACGATTGATGAAATTTTGAAGAGACCCCGAACCTAACCTATTTCTTTCTAGCCTCTCCGAATCTCGAGGACGAGATTCCTTTTAAGGGTGGTAGGTTTGTAACATCCCAAAATTCTAAATTTTGGAATGTTATAATAAATAGATAGATTTGATTGATTGTTTGATTGATTGTGTGAAATTGAGTGAAATTCGAAACCTTTTTGAAAGTTAAATGAGAGGGAATAAAAGGACTTTCCCAAACTTTCATTTTTGCATTTATGATCTCCGAGAATTCAAATTCTTTTCACCACAAAACCCTGGAGAGAAGATGACATGACTTCTTCCATTTATTTAACTGAAAGGGTATTTGAAAATAATTGAATTTCATTTGGAAATATTTCAATTCATAAACTTCATGCAGCTCAATGATTTTCATGAGAGAAGATAAAATGACTTCTTCAAATTATATGAAATATGAGTTGGGAGTTTCAAAGAATTAAATTCAAAGTTCTTTTGAATTTATTTTCAGTTTGGAGTTATTTGAGTTTTATTCAAATTATTTTTCTCCAGAAATAAAATATATGGAAATTAGGGTAACATGATTCCCTACAACAGAAAATTGGAGAGAAATAAATTTGAAATCATTTTGATTTGTTTAAAATGATTTTTGTTGGATTTTAATAGACCAGTAGCACTCTTTGATTTATCTAATTTTGTGAGGATTTTCTTTGGCATATTAAAAATGTTCATGTCGTAGAAAACCTTTTTCTGCAAATTTTGATATATTATATGACTATATTTGTTTTTCCTTTGCTTTATTATTATTTTTATTTGTCTGTGTGAAGAAAAAGAGAAAAGCTCTTCGAACAGTGCCAGGACGAAGCCCGGCACTGCTCTCTCTCTCTCCCTCTCTCCGCCCCACGCCCAGCCGAATCGGCCCATGGTCTCTTCCCCTCGCGCGAACCGCCTTCGCCCCGGTCGCCCCTTCCCTCCCTCTCTCTCTCCCACGGACGCCGACAGGTGGGCCCCGCGTCCTCTTCCTCCTCCCGCAAGGCAGCATGAGTCCTTCTCCTGTTCGCCGACGCCGGCCGACGCCGAGTCCGCCCTGGACTCTCCTCTCCACCTTGCCCCTCGCCCAAGCCTCGCCCCTCCTATATATAGCCAGGCCCCGGCCTCGTTTTGCCTCTAACCGGAAGGCCCGAGACCCTCCCCGCGCTCCACGCGAACTCGCTGGAGTTTGCGAGATCCGACGAGCTCCGCCGCCAAGCACCGCGCTGTTCCGACGCCGCAGCCGAGCGTCGACCCCGCCATCGGCTTCACCACCACGCGCCGCTTCTTCCCGACCCCACGGCCACGCCGGAGGGCCACCAGAGCCGCCGCCCGCTCGAAGCCGGCGCCACTGCCACCGTCTTCTCCGGCGACGTCGAGCCCAACCGCCGCGGTGACGCCCCGTCTCTCCTCGTCCGTCCGATCGTAGATCTAGGGCTTGGATTAGATCGTCTATTTTGTTTTTTTCTAGAATCATTTTTCTTTAATTGACGAACGTCCGTTCGATAAACTTCTAAAGCGAACGGTTACAGCCAGTAAGATTCTGCCACGTAGCCAGGGACCCAGTTGCAATTAGTTTTTCTTACAGAATAGTCCCAGTTTTTCAAACGATCATTACTTTATACTCGTTAGTCCAAATCCAACGAAACCAACGCTCACGTCTTCGCTACGATATCCTCTATCCAGTAAAACAACGTAAACATGTTTTTGAAAAGTTTAAAATTTGAATTAGAACAGATTTGAATTCAAACTTCGTTTGATCATAACTTGAGATTTGTAACTCCGTTTGAGTTGATTCTTTTTGCAAATCGAAGCTCTTGACCTAAACTTTCTGATAAGGCCAAATTCACATAATTTTGGTACTGTTAGAAATTGTTTTATGTTGCAAGAGTTATTTGCTTGGTTTTGATGTTTTCCGGATCGTTTTCTTCGATCTTTCTGATCTTTTGAGTCATTGCTTATGTGTGGTTACTATTGCCTGCTTACGATAGATTGACCGGAGTGTGACGAGTAGAACTATCAAGAGTTATGATTGTGAATCATTTTCATCAACATTGCAGGCAAGTTCACACTTTGATCATATCCCCTTTCATACCCAGTTTTTATGCATTAGTTTCACCCTCAAACATTGCATGAGTAGGATTGATAACATGTGGGTACTGGGAAGTAGTTGATGATGTAGGAACCTATTTCCCTGCATTCAAACCTTGGGAGTTACTATTACGTTATGCTTATATTGCCATGCTATGCTCGTAGACGTGGATTGGGTTTGAGAGTATTCATGACAGATGTGAGATTGTTAATTAATGGTTTACTTAAGGTGGCAACTTAAACACACATTTGGGTGGATTGAGGTACCTGGTTATTCCAGGATTGCCTGTCTAGGCACCTGGGTAGACCAGGATTGCCTATTTTTTTTTATGGACCGCCACCCAGGCTCAAAGGGATCATGAGATTATTCAAACTAGAAACTTCCGTGTGCAGCCACAAGCTATTATGGGCTCTAGCGTAGTTGATTAAGTCGTGCGAACTCTTACATGGTAGACTAGCAGATGTAGGGGAAAGTAGGTGTAACGGTCTACCCATCGTAAGGTGCTAGCACTTCTGAAAGACTATGTCTCGGTCATCCATCTTCTCAAACACCATGTAGTGCGAGAAACCAAACAGAGGCGATCGAGTCTTGTGGGGAAAACTGCGCAAACCTCTGCAGAGTGTATAAACTAATCATGATTAGCCGTGTCCCAGGTTATGGACATCTTGAGTATCTAGTACCTGGATTATCATGTGAATCTCATCACGCTACTTTAGTTGAATATTGTTGGATTTTAATGATGTTATTTAATTGGGATTGAGAATGCTGTCAACCATTCTCAATGTTCAACAACCACCATGATAGTTGAATAAAATTTATTCCTTTGCAGTAGGGAAAAATTGGCTTTTCGCAAAAACCTTATTACCATAGAGCTTTTCCACCAGCCAAATATGCATGTAGTGATAGCCTTTATTCAACATTCTCTATGGTGTGAATTTGCCAGTACATTCAATGTACTGACCCTTTGTTGCTGCAACGTCTCATGTTGCAGGATATCTTACGACGAGTAAGTGATACGTTAGGGTTACGATTTCTACACTCAACTTTGCCGTTGGTGTTGATGGGAATCCACAACCTTGTTACTTCCGCTATTTGGATTGAGGTAATAGTATTTATGTTACTTTATACATGTGATTTACCTCTGATATAAATCCTCGAGTACTGTGTGTGTCAACATACCAATCCAGGGATGACACATAAGAACAGAGACTTGATCCATTCGGGTCAGGTCGCTACAAGATGGTATCAGAGCACATGTTGGCTGTAGGACGTGACCCTAGAAACTGGCAAGCCCATAGCAATGATTTTTCTCTACAACTTGAGCACAGAGACTTGATCCATTCGGGTCGGGTCGCTACACATTGACAAATGATGTAATCCACATCACCAATTCTCTGTTTGTACTTTCAGCCAAATTCAAGATCTCTGTCACGCCACTAATAAAATCCGCAGTTTTCCGATTCTTCATCCATCGAGATCGTACCATCTACAGCACATGAATGGTAATTAAAAACAAAACAACAACATTAATACACGGATTAACTGATGCCCAAAGATGCGTACATGAATCACAAGGTTTTATTTTAATAATTACCGAGGGTGCTCCATGTTGTTATCAGACGTGCAATGACAAAAATTAATGGCCAATCAATTTACATGCAGAGTACTAGTTGCAACACTACACTTAGGAATTGAATACCTTAATTTAGCCACTCACGAAAAGAATACCTTAATTAATTAGTCGCGCGGCGACCTCCACCTAGCACACAGACAAGCGCGATGCGGCAGCACGCCGAGACAGCGGGGTCGACGAGCAAAGCATAGTGCGGCTGCCGCCTATAGTTCGACCTCCACTGTCTCGCCTACGACCGCGATGGATGTGCTCGAATCACGCCGCCACCGACCTCGATGGTTGAGCTTCTCCTATCTCCCACCGTGGACTGAGGATTGACCTCCTATGACGCCGCCACCACCCACTGACCGAGGATTGACCTCTTCTCCAGTTGTCGCTGCCTAAGCCGCCGCCGCCATCTCTATATGCAGAGCAGCTGTTTACATGGTATCTCACCGTAACTCAATTATATGGACAGGGTAGTACATCACATACGGTTATATAACGGCAACCGTGTCTAACCTACGTTGTCTTCTCACATGGTTTGTTGCGGAAATCGTGCGTGATGTTGTAATAAACACAAACGACATGTATAAACAGTGTGCTGTATACAACATATATATAGTGCCATTACTAGTTCCCGACCGTTAGCTTATCTCCACAGTTTCCCCATTTCCGCCAAATCCCTACATAGCCTCTAGATTACCTCGCATGGCGCTGACTTGGGGGAATGCGGACGAGTGGTGCTGATGGTTTCGGTGCGGCTGCTCCTGCTCGTATCGCTGCCACGACGGCGGTCGCCGCCGAGCACTTGCCTAAGGTCATCAGAAGGCAGGTGTACTACGGATCTGAATCGTCCTGTCAGGTTCCAATATATCCCGATCTTTTTTAGCATGTCCAAAGTATAGCTCCTTGCTGAATCCGTCCTGAATGACCCGCCCCCCAGGAAAGCGATCTGCCACCGGATCCGGAACTTGACTCCAGACTCCCGCAACACGAGTTAGACAATGAGTTTTGCGCCACCGAGAAGTACCAAAAGCTGAGTTGTGTGCACGGGAACACTCCTGCTCGATGTGTATGCATGGAGGGATTCAACATTGGCAGGCGGTTTCTCAGTTGCCCCTTAGAGGTTAGTGCTAATTAAGTTCATCATTTTACTTCAGTTAGTGCTACCGCTCATCTAGAATACTATTTAACATTGGTAGGGATATGAGGCTTGTGCCTTTGTTAATTGGCTGGATGAAGAATGGCATGGCAGGGCTCGGACTGTTATCTCCAAGGTCACAGAAGATAACATAAAGCTGAAGAAGAAACTGGCTGATCTGGAATGTACAATCAGTAGCATGAAGCAAGAAAGAATCAATCATAGGAAACAGATGAAAGGAAGAGAGAAGAAGGAACGAGCATGTGTAGTTGTGGTTGTCGCATTAGCCATGTTCTATGTGGTGTTTGCAATGATGATTACGGGTTTTGTTTGCCAATATTGCTAAAGCACATCTAGATGTGCTCTAAGTAATGCACATCTAGGTCTTATGCCATTGATGTTACGTGAGGAGTCATGCAGATATTTTTCTTTGTCTTTTTTCTTTTATTTTCTAATTTGATTATTACTGGCTTTATTAATAAGAAGAGCTCAATGTATTGCTTGCCAACTGTCCTACACCGTTCGTACCGGTACCGGTGCACAATCCCAAAACTCGTTCTTGTTTTTGTCCTGAAAAAGGAAACCAGCCAAATAGCCAATAGGAGTCCTGCGCAACCCCGGGAATTTGGAGCAGCTGGGCATAATTGTGGTTGATTATATCAGCTATTAGATAATACGTCAACCCCCACTTCAGTTCCCCCACCCCCCGCGCAAGAAAAAAGCCCCGCTTCAATTGGAAGTTACTCTTCTCTCCATACCCCCCCGCGCTTAAATGTCCACCGTCTTCATCGTCACTGGCAGGCCACGCTACACACTGGCACACACTCTGCAGTCATGCCGAGCGACAGCGAGGACGATAGTTCGGCCAGCAGTCTAGCGCCTGATGATAAGTCAACATCGGAATCATCCCGCTCGTCTTCCATGAGTCCGGCGTCGAGCCCAGACCTCGATTATATCTGGTTCATGGAAGGGACGCCGGCTCCTGAGTCGTTAGACGACAACCAGACGGATGAGGAGCTGTCGGAGGACGAAGAAGAGGACGATGATGATGAGGAGGAGGAATGGTCAAACGAGGAGGAGGACGACGATGACAACAACGACGATGACGACGACGGCGGCGATGAAAAGCCAACGATCAGCGGCAAGAAGCGTCCTCGCCAAGACGATGTCACGGGGCCATCCAACAACAACAACAACAACAATAAGAAGAAGGACTAAATTAAGCAGACTGTATATATCTCTGTTTATCCTATCAATCTCATCACAGACGGTTAGTAATATGTATTCGACAGAGATCTTCTATATTATCACCCATACCCATGTGATTATGTCTCTCTTTTCGGGGATGGTGATGTGATATTCTTGGAGATGACGCCCCTCAGGATACGATTCTCCTCCTCGAGCTTATTGACTTGCTACTTGAGGTCTATTATTTTCTTTTGGAGTTTTCCTGTAACAGCCAAATCTCCCTGCACCCAAGGGTGCTGCATAGCTACGGGAGAACCAGTGACACTTGTTTTCATATTCTCATAAGAAAGAAATCTAACATTGGAGGGGATAACCGAGTTTGGAATGACCGAGCTCTGCAGTTCTCCCATTGTGAATCCAGCTCGGAAGCGGGAAGTGACTTCTTGATCCTCTTCCATGGCATCTACCCTTTTCAAATCAGCCTCCATCTCTTCCTCCGTTGCTGGCCCAAAGACGTCAACATTGTTGTTTGTCATTGATGTTGGTGCCGGATGAGACACCCAACTCTCCCCGACTGACTCTTGCGAAGACATCTTGCTCTAATCTGCAGCAGCAACAGCTCAAAACACAAACAGAGGATAATTGTGTGATACGGGAGTCAAAACCCCCCGGAGATTATATAATGAATTTTTACTGACCAAAATATGTGTCGTGTAAGAAAACAGAATCCGGAGAGCGCACGAGGTGCCCACGAGGTAGGGGGGCGCGCCCAGTAGGGTAGGGCGCGCCCTCCACCCTCGTGGAGGCCTCGTGTACTTCCCGGACTGCTTCTTATTTTTCTATTTTTCTAAATATTCCAAAACGGAGAAATATTGCCTTAAAAATGTTTTGGAGTCGGTTTACTTACCGTACCACATACCTATTCCTTTTTGGAGTCTGAAACATTCCGGAAAGTGTCCCTTATGTGTTCCTCCTGGGTTACGGTTTCAATAACATTGGTTTCAACATTTATGGGATTACCTGAGATATAATGTTTGATTCTTTGACCGTTCACCACCTTCGGATTTGTGCCTTCGAAGTTGTTGATTTTTATGGCACCGGAACGATAGACCTCCTCGATAACGTAAGGACCTTCCCATTTAGAGAGAAGTTTTCCTGCAAAAAATCTTAAACGAGAGTTGTATTGCAATACATAATCACCTACATTAAACTCACGCTTTTGTATCCTTTTATCATGCCATCTTTTAACTTTTTCTTTAAACAACTTGGCATTTTCGTAGGCTTGGGTCCTCCATTCATCAAGTGAACTAATATCAAATAATCTCCTCTCACCGGCAAGTTTAAAATCATAATTGAGCTCTTTAAGAGCCCAATATGCCTTGTGTTCTAGTTCAAGAGGTAAGTGACATGCTTTTCCATAGGATTTTTATATGAAGTTCTATAGGCCCATAATGCATCATCAAGTTTCTTGGACCAATTCTTTCTAGACCTATTGACGGTCTTTTGCAAAATTAATTTGAGCTCTCTGTTACTCAATTCTACTTGACCACTAGACCGAGGGTGACAAGGGGATGCAATTCTATGATTAACATCATACTTAGCAGCATTTTACGGAAAGCACCATGAATAAAATGTGAACCACCATCAGTCATTAAATATCTAGGGACTCCAAATCTTGGAAAAATAACTTCTTTAAGCATTTTAATAGAAGTGTTATGATCAGCACTACTAGTTGGAATAGCTTCTACCCACTTAATAATGTAATCAACAGCGACTAAAATATGTGTATATCCATTAGAAGCAGGAAAAGGTCCCATATAGTCAAAGCACCAAACATCAAATGGTTCAATAACGAGTGAATAGTTCATAGGCATTTCTTGATGTCTACTAATATTACCAATTATTTGACATTCATCACAAGATAATACAAACTTATGGGCATCCTTGAAGAGAGTAGGCCAATAAAAACCAGATTGCAATACCTTATGTGCAGTTCTATCTCCAGCATGGTGTCCTCCATAAGCTTCGGAGTGACACTTGCATAGGATATGTTCCTATTCATGCTTAGGTACACAACGTCTAATAACACCACCTACTCCTTCTTTATAAAGATGTGGGTCATCCCAAAAGTAATGCATCAAATCATAGAAGAACTTTTTCTTTTGCTGGTATGTGAAACTAGGTGGTATGAATTTGGCAACAATGTAATTAGCACTATCAACATACCATGGAGCAGTATGAGAAGCATTTATGACATTTAATTGCTCATCAGGAAAGCTATCATCAATAGGTAGTGGGTCATCAAGCACATTTTCTAACCAAGATAGGTTGTCTGCAACGGGGTTCTCAGCTCCCTTTCTGTCAACAATATGTAGGTCAAATTCTTGTAGCAAGACAACCCATCTAATAAGTCTAGGTTTAGCATCTTTCTTTTCCATAAGATATTTAATAGCAACATGATCAGTGTGAATAGTTACTTTAGAATCAACAATATAATTTCTGAACTTATCACAAGCAAATACAACTGCTAAGAATTATTTTTCAGTAGTAGCACAATTTCTTTGAGCATTGTCTAGGGTTTTACTAGCATATTGAATAACGTTTAATTTCTTATCAACTCTTTGCCCTAGAACAACACCTACATCATAATCACTAGCATCACACATAATTTCAAAGGGTAAATTCCAATCAGGTGGCTGAATGATAGGTGCAGATATCAATGCTTTCTTAAGTTTTTCAAATGCTTCTACACAATCATCATCAAAGACAAATGGTATATCTTTTTGTAATAAATTATTCATAGGCCGAGAAATTTTTGAGAAGTCCTTAATGAACCTCCTATAAAATCCGGCGTGACCAAGGGAACTTCTTATACCTTTGATGTCCTTGGGGCATGGCATCTTTTCAATAGCATCAACCTTGGCTTTGTCAACTCCAATACCTCTTTCAGAAACTTTATGCCCCAAGACAATACCTTCATTAACCATAAAGTGGCACTTTTCCCGATTTAAGGCAAGATTAGTTTCTTCACATCTCTGCAAAACTCGACCAAGGTTGCTCAAGCAATCATCAGAAGAAGATCCATAGACGGAGAAATCGTCCATGAAAACCTCACAAATGTTTTCACAAAAGTCAGAGAATATATCCATCATGCATCTTTGAAAGGTAGCAGGTGCATTACATAAACCAAAAGGCATACATCTATAAGAAAAAGTACCAAAAGGGCAAGTAAAAGTAGTCTTTGATTGATCCTTGGCTGACACGGGTATTTGAGAGAAACCAGAATAACCATCTAGAAATCAAAAATGTGTATGTTTGGATAATCTTTCTAGCATTTGATCGATAAAAGGTAAGGGGTAATGATCCTTTTTAGTGGCCTTATTTAATTTGTGGAAATCAATTACCATCCTATAACCTGTAATAATTATTTGAGGAATCAATTCATCTTTATCATTAGGAATGACAGTAATACCTCCCTTCTTAGGGACACAATGGACAGGACTTACTCACTGACTGTCAGCAACGGGATAGATTATACCTGCCTCAAGGAGCTTTGGTATTTCCTTTCTTACCACTTCTTTCATTTTAGGATTCAACCGTCGTTGATGATCACGAACCGGTTTAGCATCTTCTTCCAAATTTATTTTATGGTGACATAGAGTGGGACTAATGCCCTTAAGATCATCAAGAGTATACCCAATAGTAGCACGGTGCTTCTTCAGAGTTTTCAATAATCTCTCTTCCTCATGCACTGAAAGGTTAGCACCAATAATGACAGGATATATCTTTTTCTCATCAAGATAAGCATATTTAAGAGTATCACGCAATGGTTTAAGCTCAAACACAAGATCACCCTTGGGTGGAGGAGGATCCCCTAGGATTTCAACAGGCAAATTGTGTTTTAGAATAGGTTCCTGTTTAAAGAATACTTCATCTATTTCCCTTCTTTCATTCATAAACATATCATTTTCATGGTCTAGCAAATATTGTTCTAAAGGATCACTAGGAGGTACGGCAATAGAAGCAAGACAAATAATTTCATCCTTACTAGGTAGTTCTTCTTCACGGTGTTGTCTACTAAATTTAGAGAAATTAAATTCATGAGACATATCATCTAAACCGATAGTAACAACATCCTTTTTGCAATCTATCTTAGCATTAAGAGTGTTCAAGAAGTGTCTACCAAATATAATGGGACAAAAGCTATCTTGTGGGGAACCAAGAACAAGAAAATCAGCAGGATATTTAGTTTTCCCACACAAGACTTCAACATCTCTAACAATTCCCATTGGTGAAATAGTATCTCTACTGGCAAGTTTAATTGTGACATCAATATCTTCTATCTCAGCAGATGCAATATCATGAATAATTTCTTTGTATAAGTCGTAAGGTATTGCACTAGCAGTAGCACCCATATCACATAAGCCATGATAACAATGATCTCCTATTTTAACAGAAATAACAGGCATGCCTACCACATGTCTGTTTTTATCTTTTGCACAAGGTTTAGCAATTCTAGCAGTCTCATCAAGGAAATGAATAACATGCCCATCAATATTATCAGACAAGAGATCTTTAACAATAGCAATATCAGGTTGAACTTTAATTTGCTCAGGAGGTGTATAAGTTTTAATATTGCTTTTACGAACAACAGTTGAAGCTTTAGCATGATCCTTTATCCTAACAGGAAATGGTGGTTTCTCAACATAAACAGTAGGAACAACAAGATCATTATAAGTGATAGTGTTTTCTTCAACTTTAATAGGTGCAAGTACTTTTACTTCTATGGGAGGATGATATTTAAACCACTTCTCCCTAGGGAGATCAACATGAGTAGCAAAAGATTCACAGAAAGAAGCTACTATCTCAGAGTCAAGTCCATATTTAGTGCTAAATTTACGGAAAACATCGGTATCCATAAAAGATTTAACACAATCATACTTAGGTGTCATACCTGACTCCTTAACTTTGTTGAGGTCCCAATCTTCAGAGTTGCGTTTAATTCTTTCTAATAAATCCCATTTGAATTCAATAGTCTTCATCATAAAAGAGCCAACACAAGAAGTATCGAGCATGGTGCGATTGTTATCAGAAAGCCGAGCATAATTTTTTTGAATAATCATCTCTCTTGAGAGCTCATGATTGGGGCATGAATATAACATTGATTTAAGCCTCCCCCAACCTTGAGCGATGCTTTCTCCTTCGCGAGGCCAAAAATTATATATATAATTGTGATCACAATGAACAAGATGCATAGGATAAAACTTCTGATGAAATTCCAATTTCAATCATTTGTAGTTCCATGACCCCGTATCATCACATAGACTATACCATGTCAATGCATCTTCCTTTAAAGGTAAAGGGAAGACCTCCTTAATAACATCTTCGGGTACACCTGCAAGCTTAAATAATCCACAAACTTCATCCACATATATTAGGTGCTCATCAGGATGCTTTGTTCCATCTCCTGCAAAAGGATTAGCTAGCAGTTTTTTTATCATACCCGAAGGAATTTCAAAGAAGACATTTTCATTTTCATTAGGTTCAGTAGGTTGAGGAGCAACTCTTTGCTCTACTGGTCGGGGTGAAGATACCCCGAACAAGCCCCTCAAAGGATTACTTTCCATAGTAACAAGTGACAGTAAATTTTAGCACACTATATAAATCTTTCCTTTCCAAATTCCACCTACCAAAGGCACTTCACTCCCCGGCAACGGCGCTATAAAAGAGTCTTGATGACCCACAAGTATAGGGGATATATCGTAGTCCTTTCGATAAGTAAGAGTGTCGAACCCAATGAGGAGCAGAAGGAAATGATAAGCAGTTTCCAGCAAGGTATTCTCTGCAAGTACTGAAATAAGTGGTAACAGATAGTTTTGTGATAGGATAATTTGTAACGAGCAACAAGTAACAAAAGTAAATAAAGTGCAGCAAGGTGGCCCAATCTTTTTTAAGCAAAGGACAAGCCTGGACAAACTCTTATATAGAGAAAGCGCTCCCGAGGACACATGGGAATATCATCAAGCTAGTTTTCATCACATTCATATGATTCGCGTTCGGTACATTGATCATTTGGTATGTGGGTGGACCGGTGCTTGGTTACCGTCCATACTTGGACAAGCATCCCACTTATGATTAACCTCTATTGCAAGAATCCTCAACTACAATAAAAGTATTAAGGTAAACCTAACCATAGCATGAAACATATGGATCCAAATCAGCCCCTTACGAAGTAACACATAAACTAGGGTTTAAGCTTCTGTCACTCTAGCAACCCATCATCTACTTATTACTTCCCAATGCCTTCCTCTAAGCCCAAATAATGGTGAAGTGTTATGTAGTCGACCTTCATATAAAACCACTAGAGGAGAGACAACATACATCTCATCAAAATATCGAATGACTACCAAATTCACATGACTACTAATAGCAAGACTTCTCCCATGTCCTCAGGAACAAACGTAACTACTCACAAAGCATATTCATGTTCATAATGAGAGGGGTATTAATATGCATATAGGATCTGAAAATATGATCTTCCACCAAATAAACCAACTAGCATCAACTACAAGGAGTAATTAACACTACTAGCAACCTACTAGTACCAATCCCGGACTTGGAGACAAGAATTGGATACAAGAGATGAACTAGGGTTTTGAGAGGAGATAGTGCTGGTGAATATGTTGATGGAGATTGCCATCTCCCGGTGAGAGGAGCGTTGGTGATGACGATGGTGATGATTTCCTCCTCCCAGAGGGAAGTTTCCCCGGCAGAACAGCTCCGTCAGAGCCCTAGATTGGTTCCGCTAAGGTTCTGCCTCGTGGCGGCGGAGTTTCGTCCGAGGAGATGGCTTATGATTTTTTCCTCATCGAAAGACTCCATATAGCAGAAGATGGCCATCAGAGGGCCACCAGGGGGCCCACGAGGTAGGGGGGCGCGCCCAGGGGGTAGGGCGCGCCCCCCATGCTCATGGACAGGGTGTGCCCCTCCCTGGTGAACTTCTTGCGCTCAGTATTTTTTATATGTTCTGAAAACGTCTTCCGTGAAGTTTCCGGACTTTTGGAGCTGTGTGCAGAATAGGTCTCTAATATTTGCTCCTTTTCCAGCCCAGAATCCTAGCTGTTAGCATTCTCCCTCTTTATGTAAACCTTGTAAAATAAGAGAGAATAGGCATAAGTATTGTGACATAATGTGCAATAACAGCCCATAATGCAATAAATATCGATATAAAAGCATGATTCAAAATGGACGTATCAGTGTTCCATCGGTAGCTTGACGCCTCTGCCCCGATGTTAGATTCAACATCCATGTGACACTGATCGGGGTTTGGCATCTCGCTGCCCTGGGTATCTTCATCCATGACCTCCTCTTCACCGTGTTTGGTGCAACATGTATATCCATCCATGAATCCCCTAGAGACTAAGTTCATCTGGACATATGCAACTTCATTTCACTCTCCATTGGCACAATCAGTACATTGACACATGATGTAATCCGCATCACCAATTCTCCTCTTTGTACTTTCAGCCAAATTCAAGATCTCTGTCATGCCACTGATAAAATCCGTGGTTTTCCGATTCTTCATCCATCGAGATCGTACCATCTACAGCACACGAATGGTAATTAAAAACAAAACAACAGCATTAATACACGGATTAACAGCTGCCCAAAGATGCATGCATAAATCACAAGGTTTTATTTTAATAATTACTGAGGGCGTTCCATGTTGATAATCAGACGTGCAATGAGAAAAATTAGTGGCCAGTCAATTTACACGCAGAGTACTAGTTACAACACTATAGTTAGGAATTGAATACCTTAATTTAGCCACTCACGAAATGAATACCATAATTAATTAGTCACGCAGCGACCTCCACCCAGCACACAGACAAGCGCGATGCGGCGGCATGCCGAGAAAACGGGGTCGACAAGCAAAGCTTAGTGCGGCTGCCACCTGTACTTCAACCTCCACTATCTCGCCAACGACTACGATGGATGTGCACGAATCACGCCGCCGCCGACCTCGATGGTTGATCTCCTCCTATCTCCCGCCGCAGACTGAGGATTGACCTCCTATGACGCCGCCACCGCCCACCGACCGAGGATTGACCTCTTCTCCGGTAGCCGCTGCCTAGGCCGCCGCCGCCATCTCTATATGCAGAGCGGCTGTTTACATGGTATATCACCGTAACTTAATTATATGGACAGGGTAGTACATCACATACGGTTATGTAACGGCAACCGTGTCTAACCTACGTTGTCTTCTCACATGGTTTGTTGTGGAAATCGTGTGTGACGTTGTAATACCAAACATGAACGACATGTACAAACAGTGTGCCGTATACAACATATATATAGTGCCATTAGTAGTTCCCGACCGTTAACTTATCTCCACAGTTTCCCCATTTCCCCCAAATCCCTACATAGCCTCCAGATTCCCTCGCATGGCGCTGACATTGGGGGAATGCGAACGAGTGGTGCTGATGGTTTCGATGTGGCTGCTCCTGCTCGTATCGCCGCCACGTCGGCGGTTGCCGCTGAGCACTTGCCTAACATCATCAGAAGGCAGGTGTACCACGGATCTGAATCGTCCTATCAGGTTCCAATATATCCCGATATGTTTTAATATGTCCAAAGTATAGCTCCTTGCTGAATCCATCCTGAATGACCCGCCCCCCAGGAAAGCCATCTGCCACCGGATCCGGAGCTTGACTCCAGACTCCCACAACACGAGTTCGACTCCAAGTTTTGCGCCACCAAGAAGTACAAAAGCTA
This sequence comes from Triticum aestivum, assembly GCF_018294505.1. NCBI lineage: Eukaryota > Viridiplantae > Streptophyta > Magnoliopsida > Poales > Poaceae > Triticum > Triticum aestivum. Next base: position 207,493,549 of record NC_057806.1, read on the forward strand.
AGTTGTGTGCACGGGAACAGTCCCGCTCGACGTGTATGCACGGAGGGATTCAACATTGGCAGGCGGTTTCTCAGTTGGCCCTTAGAGGTTAGTGCTAATTAAGTTCATCATTTTACTTCGGTTAGTGCTACCGCTCATCTAGAATACTATTTAACATTGGCAGGTTATATGATTCTTGTGCCTTTGTTAACTGGCTGGATGAAAAATGGCATGGCAAGGCTCAGACTATTATCACCAAGCTCGCAGAAGATAACATAAAGCTGAAGAAGAAACTGGCTGATCTAGAATGTACAATCAGTAGCATGAAGCAGGAAACAATCAATCATAGGAAGCAGATGAAAGGAAGAGAGAAGAAGGAACTAGCATGTGTTCTATGTGTTTTTTGCAACGATGATTAGGGGTTTTGTTTGACAGTATTGCTAAAGTACATCTAGATGTGCTCTAAGTAATGCACATCTAGTTCTTATGCCATTGATGTTATGCGAAGATTCGCGCAGATATTTTTCTTTTTCTTTTTCATTTCTTTCCTAGTTTGATTATTACTGGATTTATCAATAAGAAGAGCTCAATGTATTGCTTGCCAACTGTCCTACACCATTCGTACCAGTACCGGTGCATAATCCCAAAACTCGTTCTTGTTTTTGTCCTGAAAAAGGAAACCAGCCAAATACCCAATAGGAGACCTGCGCAACCCCAGGAATTTGGAGCGACTGGGTATTATTGCGGTTGATTATATCAGCTGTTAGATAATACGTCAACCCCCACTTCAATCCCCCCCCCCCCCGCCCGCAAGAAAAAAAACCCCGCTTCAATTGGAAGTTACTCTTCTCTGCATACCCCCCGTGCTTAAATGTCCACCATCTTCATCGTCCCTGGCAAGCCACGCTACACACTGGCACACACTCTGCAGCCATGTCGAGCGACAGCGAGGACGACAGTTCGGCCAGTAGTCTAGCGCCTGATGATAAGTCAACATCGGAATGATCCCGCTCGTCTTCCATGAGTCCGGCGTCGAGCCCAGACCTCGATTATATCCGGTTCATGGAAGGGATGCCGGCTCCAGAGTCGTTAGACGACAACCAGACGGATGAGGAGCTGTCGGAGGACAAAGAAGAGGACGACGATGATGATGAGGAGGAATGGTCAAACAAGGAGGAGGACGACGATGACAACAACGACGATGACGATGGCGGCGGCAATGAAAAGCCAACGATCGGCGGCTAGAAGCGTCCTCGCCAAAACGATGTCATGGGGCTATCCAACAACAACAACAATAAGAAGAAGGACTAAATTAAGCAGACTATATATATCTCTGTTTATCCTGTCAATCTCATCGCAGACGGTTAGTAATATGTATTCGACAAAGATCTTCTATATTATCGCCCACATGTTCGTCTATTGAACTTTGTGCCCTGATGAGCACACAATTCACAAAAAAGACCGTATGGGCTGTCTATAATGATCACACACAATTCTGATTACCGACCTGTTTGCCGGGTATCACACACTTCTTGTTACGCCAAATCGTTTGTGTAACCTCAATCATCGCAAACGGTTCATCGAGTGAACTGTATACCGTATATCGCACACATCTTGATCTGGCTGCCCATTTCTGTTGTTCTGTCCCATCGCAAACAGTTTGTATAGATCAACCGTATGCCCTTCATCGCACACGCAACTAAAATCTGAACCGTGTTTGATGCATCCTGCATCACAAACGTTTTGCACCTTTTTAGACGGTTTTCATACACCACCGTTTGCGATTATTGCATCGCACATAGTTTCTCGGATGGTCTCTGATCGTAGTGTCGCGTTGGCAGCATCCTGCAGTGTGATCTCTGCGCCCTCTCGGTAATGCACATCACTATGACCCTCGCAAGCAATGTGTCTAATGAGTTAGCCACGGGATGATGCATTATAGAATGAGTAAATAGACTTACCGATGACGAGATTTAACTAGGCATGATGATACTGACGATCGAATCTCAGGCAAGTAACATACCGATGACAAAGGGAACAACGTATGTTGTTATGCGGTTTGATCGATAAAGATCTTCATAGAATATGTAGGAACCAATATGAACATCTAGGTTCCGCTATTGGTTATTCACCAGAGATGTGTGTCGGTCATGTCTACATAGTTCTTGAACCTGTAGGGTCCGCACGCTTAACATTCGATGACGATTTGTATTACGAGTCTCGTATTTTGAGGATCTGAAGTTTGTTCGGAGTCCCGGATGATATCACGGACATGAAGAGGAGTCTTGAAATGGTCGAGACATAAAGATTCATATATTGGCAGGCTACATTCGGAAACCGGAATCGTTCGGGTCGTTTCGGATAAGTTTCAAAGTACCAGGGGTTACCGGAACCCCCCTCCCCCAGGAGGTCACCATGGACCTTAGTGGAGAAGAGAGATGGCCGGCCAGGAGGTGGCGTACGCCCCCCCTTGCCCAGTCCGAATGGGACAAGGTGTGGGGGCGGCGCCCCCCTCCTTCCTTCTCTCCTCTTCCTCCTTCCCTTCTTCTCCTACTTGGAATAGGAAAGGGAGGATCGAATCCTACTTGGACCGAGAGTCCAAGTAAGACTCCCCCCATGGGGCACCCCCTAGGGCCGGCCACCTCTCCTCCCCCCTTTATATACGTGGGAGGGGCACCCCAAAGGCACACCAAGTCTTCTCTTAGCCGTGTGCGGTGCCCCCTCCATAGTTACATACCTCGGTCATATCGTCGTAGTGCTTAAGAGAAGCCCTACGCCGGTAATTTCATCATCACCATCATCACTCCGTCATGCTAACGGAACTCTCCCTCGTCCTCAACTAGATCAAGAGATCGAGGGATGTCATCGAGCTGAACGTGTGCTGAACGCGGAGGTGCCATACGTTCGGTACTTGGATCGGTTGGATCGCGATGTTACATCCCTAGTTCTGGTATGCTCTGGGCTAGCTAGTCATTTGTTGCATCATGTTGCAATTTTGTTTAAAGTTGAAATGGGGATTTATCAAACCCTAGCACCAGAAAGAATTCAATAGGTTCAAATAAAATCTTTTTCAATGAACCCAAAATGCCCTTCAGAAAAGTTCATAATTTTTGACTTGGCTAAAAACCTCTGCCAAAAATGGTGTGCATATTTCTAGGACATCCTGGAATTTTGAATTAATCCATATTGTATTTGAATTGGAGAAAATAAAATCTATATATAATTTTATATCTTCAAATGTTTTCAAATTAATTGTGGGTCTCTGGAATAACTCAGTTAACATCCACAATAATTTTCAGCATTTGTAAAAATGATTTAGTGCTAGAACTAAATCAAAACAAACAAAACAAAAATACAAAACAAAACAGAAATGGGAAAAGAGAAGAGAGAGAAGACCTACCGTGGCCCAGCACTGTGACAGCCCAACCGGCCCGACTGGCCCAGTGGCCAGTCATCATTCTCCTCTTGCGAGGAGGACGCTGAGAGCATGCTCACCGCGCGCGTGCACATGCCTGCCTCCCCTCTCCCTGGATGCCACTGGAGACGCCACACACACTACTGCCTCTCTCTCACTCTCACACGTGCCTCCCCTCTCTTTGCTCTCTCTCTCTTGACCGGACCCGGATGCACCCGAGGCCGCCGCCGAGCACCGCCGTGGCCACAGCCGTCCCCATGCCTCTCTGTGTTGTCCCCGCCATCCACCTCGACGCCATGAAGCTTCCCCCTCAACAAGTGCAAGACCGGATGCCCTGCATCACCGACTACGCCATCATCCTCATCCTCTGCATCCGACGACCGCCGTCGTCGATTCGCCGTCTCCACCGTCTCCTCGTGCCCATTGAGTTGTTCTACGACCTCCCTGTGAACTTCTGCCCCGTTCCTCTCTCTCCCCACGACTGTTTCCTTTCCCTAACCGCACTAGCCACCGCACCCATGACCTCGCAGCCGCCGTACATGTCACCGCCATAGCCATAGCCACCGCAGCTCGTGTCCGAGGACACCACCATGCTCATCATGTCCTCATGAGCCTGTAGACACCCGCAGAGCCTCCTCCTGTGCTCTATAGCACCATTTCGAGAATGCCTGAGTTGCTGCCGTCACTGAACATCATCGCCGGCATTGATTCCGGTGACCCCGTGACGTGCTGCTGCCTCCACTAGATGCGCGGGAGCAAGGGCTATCGCCCGGTGCCCTCGGCACGTTCATCCAACGCCCACAGCGCTATTCTGGTGAGCCGCCACTGCACTGTGAGGTCGCCAGCGTCCAACTCCGGTGACTGGTGATGTGGTACCGTCATTAGTGCCTAACCAACCCCCTAGAGTCACTGAAAGTGGGCCCTAGTGCATGTTAATTAGTTTAGTTAGGTTTAGTTAAATCTTGTTAGACACCGTGTCACTGTCGTGCGGACCCCACACGTGAGGTTTGACCAAGGCAACCCCGTTGAACCGCTGATGTCAGCATGAGGTCATGCTGACGCAGTAAATGTTTTCTAGATATTTAATAAATCAGAAATGATTTATTTAATTCAGAAAATGTCCTAAACTTCTAAAATTCATAGAAAATAAACTGTAACTCCAAAGGAAATAAGTTATATATGAAAAATGATTAGAAAAATCCAATCTATCCACCTATACCTTTTCCATGCATGTTTGAACAACTTATAGCTGGTGAATTTGACAAATCTAATAAATGTCATTTGCATATCCACATATGGAGTTGTAATTTGAATCTTGGATTCAAACCAACTTCATTTAAATTGTTGCTAGTTGTATTAGCTCAATCAAAAGCATATTGCCATGTCATAATCATGCATCATATTGTTGCATTGCATTGATTGTGTTCCTTCTCTGTTGCCGATGTTTGTTCCCTCTCGGAAGCAGACGATTTCGACGATGAGTTCGATGACACCGATGAAGAACTATTCTATCTTCAAAAGTGCCAGGCAAGCAAAACCCCCTTTTTCATTCTGATACAATCCCACTCTCTCACTCCTGCTCTCTTCTATTGCATTAGGAAAACAATGATTCAACTGTTACATGTTGCCATAGTTGAACCCCTTTCCTTTGCATGACCTGTCATTGCCACAGTAAATAGATGAAACCCACTAGCATGAGTAGGAGTTGTTTGAGCCCTGATGTGCCTACTCATTCATGCTTGTTTGTCATGCCTACTACTGCTTAGAGTTGAGTCAGGTATGATTCATCGGGGATGAATTGGAGGTGTGTGAACATGTCCTACAGTTGAGAGCTAGATGTGTGAACACGATTTGGTAAAGGTAGCGGTGAGAGGCCATGTAGGATTACATGGTGGCTTGTCTCATTGAAACCGTCCTCGAGAACTGAGTTCTGTGTCTGTGATCCAAGACAGTTACTACCATACATTGGATTCCGGTAACTCGACCCCTCTCGGCTTATTAATCACCTCGATCTCTGTCCAGGAGTTGCAACTAGTTTCTAGTGTTTGTAGGATATGTGTTGGGGGACGTGTGTAGCACTGACGCTAGGGGTGGGCTATGATGCGGTAGAGACACGAGGCACGGTGTACCGAGACGCCTGTTTGGTGCCTCAGGAACCCTACTCTAATCGTTTGGAGCCATGAGCGAAACCCTGGCCGGATCTCCTTGCGGATGGAACCTGAATAGGCGATAAACCTAGACTAGAGACTTGTATGGTTAGTCAGGTCGTGGCCGACTCCCTCCCAGGCTTCCGCTTTAAGGTTGATGAGATACACGACGTGTACATGGTGGTAAGTGGCGAGAGCGTGTGTGAAGAAGTACACCCCTGCAGGGTTAACATGATCTATTCGAATAGCCGCGTCCGCGGTAATGGACTACTGGGTTGCTTGTGCTGTTCCTTGACTAGTGAAAGTGGATACTCTAAAATGCTCAAGATAAGCGTGAGTGCTATGGATGGCCTTCTCTTAGGGAGGCAGGAGCGGATCCATAGTGGTGTATTCATATGGTGAATATGTGGACTCGTGTGCACCACCTCAAAAGAGTTATTTGAAGTCGTAGTACAGGATAGCCACTGAGTCAAAGGTGCCTTGCTGCAGTCAAACTCCACCACCCCCTTTCTTGATACTCATGCATATGTAGCTAGTTCTAATGTAAGTCTTGTTGGGTACATTTGTACTCACGTTTGCCTAATTTAAGCTGTAAGGACCCCGATCCTAAGTCACACCGATCTAGCATGTAACATATCATATCACATTGCAGCCTCACGCATGGTATTCCCATAGGTGCCACCTTACCAGGCCCGGGACCATTTGCGCCTTTTGGCTCACGTATATGATAGTGTCGCTAGCATCCATATGACAGAGAACCCGGGCAGACAAGACTATTCGTAGACCCAAAGTGGCACTAACTTACAGGGACATGCATACATGACCCAGCAACGAACGTCTCGGTCATCAACATATGAACCCAAGTCGTAGCATGCTAGAATGACTTAAAGGAACAACGCGTGACATTTCCTCGAAGGGACAGACACAGGAACGAAGATGGACACATGCTGGCCAGCCTAAGTGTTTCAGAGCAGTAGCAAGCTACCATGGCTCAGTGGATGCACTAGGAGACATTTCCCAGTAAGAGAGGCTACCAAGAATAAACAAACTAGGTTGTCGGATCCCACACATACCAAGCATTTCATTCACATACACACAATATGCTCGATATGTGTAAATACAACATGGCATCACAACAAAACTCTACGACTCAAAGTATTTATTCATTAGGCTCCGAGGAGCCAGATATTAAAAACATGTGTTGGATGACCGAGCATTCAAGGCATCAAAAAAATAAGCACATGCGGAAGCTTAACTTGTGTGAGTGTAGACAACCACAAATGCAAAAGGCTGAGAAGCCTGACTATCTACAAGACCCTACCAAGGGCACAAGATTGTAGCTGAGGTAACAAGCTAAAAGTCAAAGTCCCCGCAGAACTACTAGTGAGACCGAAGTCTCTCTGCAAAAACATTTGGATCCGACAACCTAGTTGTTTATTCTTGGTAGCCTCTCTTACCGGGAAATGTCTCCTGGTGCTTCCACTGAGCCATGGTAGCTTGCTACTAATCCGGAACACTTAGGCTAGCCGGCATGTGTCCTTCTTCGTTCCTGTGTCTGTCCCTTCGGGGAAATGTCACGCGTTGTTCCTTTAAGTCCTTGTATCTTCCTACGACATGGGTTCATACGTTCATGACCAACATGTTCATTGCTGGGTCATGTATGCCTGTCCCTGTAAGTTAGTGCCACTTTGGGTTTACGACTAGTCATGTCTGCTCGGGTTCTCTGTCATATGTATGCTAGCGACACTATCATATATGTGAGCCAAAAGGCGCAAATGGTCCCAGGCCAGGTAAGGTGGCACCTGTGGGAGTACCATGTGTGAGGATGCAAAGTGATATGATGTGTTACATGCTAGATCGGTGTGACTTAGGATCAGGGTCCTGACATATTTAGTATCAGAGCCTGACTGCCTATAGGATTACCAAGCCAAACTAGTCGAAGTTGAGTATAGAAATTCTTTAGTTATGTAAGGGAATTGATTGTGGAAGGGAACGTAAGGCTCTTTGCTCCTTTACCTTATGCCCTTCTGATCTGAGTCAGACTCTTCTTTTCTATGGGGATTAAGAACTAGGCTTCTTGTCTTTCTATCAGGATCACGTGTTACTAATACGTAGACTTATAGGATCGATGGTTTCGAGTCTCATTTCAGTTCTTACTACTTCCGTATGCTGATAGTTGATTTCGAAACCTTGATATTGTGATGCTAAGTCGTTATTCCACCATTTTGTAGGATGTCTCAAATCTTTTTGAGCATTTACATCCGTTATGCTGTCTGAGTCATCCCAGGTTTCTAAATTCATTTGCAAATCCCTTCTTTTGCTCTCGATGTTCCTTGGGCCATATTAACCACACTAATTGACAAGTTGAGGTACTCCATTGCCTTGGCGTATATGCTGAAACCATTATTATGACCCTAGGCTTCTTAGAGAACCACCCAGTAATCTAGCAATGCTTTATATTCCAAGTGTGATGATTCTGGACATCATTCTCAAAAGCATCCCGTGATGCCATTTAGTTAGTGGGCATTCTATTCCTGAGTTCTTAAACCTGAGATTAACCCTACTTACTTCATGTTGATAGTGTTTGATAGTTCCCTTAGGATATTAGTAACCTTTGCGATAGTCCACGAGGTCCGTGGTATTTTCCTCTTCCAAATACCATGAACTACTTATGGTAGAAGTTCCTCATTGAACCGAAAGATCACAACACGAGTGCTCTTGGTGAGTTCTCCATTCTACATTGTGAATCTGCCAGTCCTACCTTTCTACATGGGTTATTCAAAAGAAATATGTTGAAATCTTTCGGCATACTAATCTATGCATCCACAACTAAGACAATCATATGTTCTTTGAGTTTTCCCTCTTCAGTTATATTCCAACCTTCACCTATCAAATGATAGTCAGGAGTAGTTGTGCATTCGTGTTATCGATGTATAGTATTTATGTGATCCGTTAAGCCATCTATGAAGGAATGACTAGGACAAACAAACTCCAGTGCCTAATCCATTTCTTGGACTAGTCAAAGTTGTTGTATTTCGCGGATGAAAATGCCAATCCATCTTTTGTTCTATTCTACCTTGGAGTATTACCCCTTTATGTCAGGATTGTCATGAGAATTGCACAACCTCTTATGAATTCTTGACGCAGTTATACTTCTCGCCATCATTATTCATTCCTCCGTCCTATGTTGTTGTAACCGGAATGCGGACAAGTGAACTGTGATGTGTGAAATCAATACTCCTAGCAACCTCGTTGCTTGGTAGTTAATGGACAATACTCTCACTCTTAGCGTGCTGGTTATTGAATCATCATACTAAGTTTGATCGTGCTACCTAGTCCTTATTTCTGGTGTACTCTTTGATCAATGAGTTAGGATTGTGTCAATCCCTCGCTCTTTTGATCATATCATCTTGCCCTGAGAAGCAAGATTGTTCCCGAGCTTAATAACATATCGGTGGTTCATGATCTTCTAAATATCCTCTCGGAAGTATCACCAGGTTGTCCCCTGGCTGTTATATTGAGCTCGCGATCAAGTTCGTTTTCTTATAAACCACCCCTTCTCAAAGAATCTGTGCTGAATACCCCTGAGCTAGTTGGATAAGCTAAACAACAACTTGGAGAGTTGGAAGATAAAGCTTTATCCGACTTAGTTCATCTCTAAGGGATATATTTTGTGTGCGTGTTGAAGAAAGATGATATCTTCATCGATTGGTCCTCGTGATCAGTTATTGGATCTATTGTCTTGTCCAAACTTTGATTTGAGTGTGGGCTATTCTTAAATCAAATCATAACCAATGATGTTCATAATGTTGTCTTACTCGTGGTTGATTCCTCGAGCATACACCATTACATCCTTTGGTCTGACCAATGCTATCACCGTGTTCACTTAATTGTGGAATTCCATCTATATGGAAGCCTGGATGGTTTGTTGTTCAGTCCATTGAAAACATTTTCATCTTGTCCATGATTCATGTTGAACATCTAAGGTAGTGTTGGAAACTTTTGAAAGCATTTTATTCATGCTAGCTCATGAAGTTTATGTTTTGATGGAAGAAGTGACTTCCTCTAACTCACATGCATATGATGTAAGTAGCCGCCGTGAATTTGAGAAAGTTTGTTTTGCTTCCTCTAGAATCATCCCAAGTCAGTCATGCACACGTGCGAAGTATTCTGTGGTTTGGAGACTTGCAACCTCCATCCCACATATGTAATTCCTAGCACACCAAGCCACTGACTGATTTGTTTTAGGAAAAGGAGTTAAATGCTAATCCATGGTAACGCACAAGACTTCGATATCCTCAATGATGGTTCCCAACCAGAACTCGGTAGTATTTTTGTTGTAAGACTACTATGTGGTCATGCTTTTCCGGGACAGCGTGTTCACATGTGTGTAGCAGAACCAGCTCATGTTTTGGAGCTTACTATCGTAGTTTGTTTCCCGAGAATCTTGCAATATCACCTCGTCGATTTGTGTTGCAACCTTTCACTTTCAAACATGCTGCATCTAGAAATCCTAACACAAACCAGATCTGAATCTCGGGCAGATATGATGGTTGAAACATTTTCCAAGAACTATAGTATTGGTCTCTCTGTAACCAGTAAAGTGGATGTTGTGGCTACCCCACATAGCCAGAAGGCCAACTATGGAAGTATCTTGATTCGGCAATTTAGCCACCTCCCCATGAGGATGTCATATGACTTATTCTAGAAGTTGTTCCTTATGGATCCTTTGTCTTCCCGAAGTCCAACCTATACTTGATGGCCACGTTAATGCTTTAAGTATGACTGTGGTATGTAGAACGTCAAGGAGAACATTAGAAGCGGAGTGCTAAATGTCTCTCGGTCGATCATCCAGATTTTGTCTCCTTGGCATCGCTAAGGTGAAATCTAAGAAAGTGTTGTCATCCTTTGCATCTGCATTCTCCATCATTGTTCATCATGGTAGTATGATGTGTTACCAGGATCCTTGGCACGGATGCTGGTAAGATCTTTATGAGTATGGAAATGCTCAAGTTCTTGAAAGCACGCTCGGTTAGTAGGTTATATCCTCGGTATCAATTGGAATGTGCCTCCCGTTTGCCGAGTTGTTCTATAACTCTAGTTTCTTTTCGAAACTGAGTATGCCATTCCTTCGAACTCCTTCAAATGATCATTCATGAACTGCCTTAGCATAGTATTAATATTTTCAATGATCCTTATATCAAAAGTAATTCTTTTTTCCACTTAAGGAAATAGTTCTGCCAGTCACCTTCCGTAAGGTGGCCCACTATGGTATTAACGGCAATATATCTCCTCGCTAGTCTGAAACTAGTGCACCATCTTCTTCAGCGTGAATTGTTGCCTACCGAATTGAGCAATCGCCATCTATTTCCTTTCACCCCTGATGTGTGTCTTGTGTCTCAGCTCAAGAGACATTCTTTTGTCTCACTCCATGAGTTGATCCTGTGTTGCTCGATCTTTGAGAAGATCGATTATTCTAGAGTTTTGCTTTCTTCTGGTTGTCATGTTGGATGGAGGTCTAAGAGCAAGACGTCGAGACAAAGATGATGATCGAATCAATGTTCATATGAAGTGCAACCTGGATTGCGAAGATTGTGCTAGAATTGTGTCCCCTCTGTCTTCTTACCTCATGTCTTGAATCTTGGGACGAGATTCTTGTTTAGTGGGGGTGAGTTGTCACATCCCTAGTTCTGGTATGCTCTAGGCTACCTAGTCATTTGTTGCATCATGTTTCAATTTTGCTTAAAGTTGAAATGGGGATTGATCAAACCCTAGCACCAAAAAGAATTCAATAGATTCAAATAAAATCTTTTTCAATGAACCCAAAATGCCCTTCAGAAAAGTTCAGCATTTTTGACTTGGCTAAAAACCTCTGCCAAAAATGGTGCACATATTTCTAGGACATCCTGGATTTTTGAATTGGAGAAAACAAAATCTATAAATAATTTTATAGCTCCAAATGTTTTGTAATTAATTGTGGGTCTCTGGAATAACTCAGTTAACATCCACAATAATTTTTAGCATTTATTAAAATGATTTAGTTCTAGAACTAAATCAAAACAAACAGAACGAAAATAGAAAACAAAACAAAAATAGGAAAAGAGAAGAGAGAGAAGACCTACCGTGGCCCAGCACTGTGACAGCCCAACCGGCCCGACTGGCCTAGTGGTCAGTCATTGTTCTCCTCTTGCCAGGAGGATGCTGAGAGCGTGCTCACCGCGTGCGTGCACACCCCTGCTAGCTCCTGCTTGCCGCTTCTCCCTGGATGCACCTGGAGATGCCATGCACACCCCTGGCCTTTCTCTCACTCTCTCCTGTGCCTACCCCTTCTCTGCTCTCTGTTCGACCGGACCCGGATGCACCCGAGGCCATCGGCGAGCACCACCGCGGCCACAGCCGTCCCCGCACCTCTCTGTGTTGTCCCCGCCATCCGCCTCGATGCCATGAAGCATTCTCCTCAGCAAGCGCAAGCCCGGACACCTAGCACCGCTGACTACATCATCATCCTCGTCCTATGCATCCGACGGCCGCCCCAGTCGATTCGCCGTCTCCGCCGCCTCCCAGAGCCCACTGAGATGCTCTACGCCCTCCCTATGAGCTTCTGCCCCATTCCTCTCTCTCTCCCCACGGACGTTTCCTTTCCCTAACCGCACTAGTAGCCGCACCCGTGAGCTCGCAGCTGCCGTCCATGTCGCCGCCCTAGCCACAGCCACCGTAGCTCGTGTCCGAGCACACCACTGTGCTCATCATCTCCCCATGAGACTGTAGACACCCGCAACGCCTCCTCCCGTGCTCTGTCGCGCCACCCCGAGAATGCCTGAGCTGCTGCCGTCGCTGAACCTCGTCGCCGACGTCGGTTCCGGTGACCACGTGATGTGCTGCTGCCTCTGCTAGATGCGTGGGAGCAAGGGCTATCGCCCGGTGCCCTCGTCACATTCATCCGACGCCCAGAGCGCAATTCCGGCAAGCTGCCGCCACACTGTAAGGTCGCCGATGTCCAACTCTGGTGACTAGTGATGTGGCACCATCATTAGCATTAACCAACCCCCTAGAGTCACTGAAAGTGGGCCCTAGTGCCTGTTAATTAGTTAGTTAGGTTTAATTAAATCCTGTTAGACACCGTGTCTCTGACGTGTGGACCCCACATGTGAGGTTTGAGCAAGGCAGCACCATTGACCCGCTGACGTCATCATGAGGGCATGCTGACACAGTAAATGTTTTCTGGATATTTAATAAATCAGAAATGATTTATTTAATTCAGAAAATGTCCTAAACTTCTAAAATTCATAGTAAATAAACTGTGACTCCAAATAAAATAAGTTATGTATGAAAAATGATCAGAAAAAATCCAATCTATCCATCTGTACCTTTTCCATGCATGTTTGAACAACTTATAGCTGGTGAATTGGACAAATCAAATAAATGGCATTTGCATATCCACATATGGAGTTGGAATTTGAATCTTGGATTCAAACCAACTTCATTTAAATTGTTGCTAGTTGTATTAGCTCAATCAACAGCATATTCCCATGTCATGATCATGCATCATATTGTTGCATTGCATTGATTGTGTTCCTCCTCTATTGCCGGTGTTTGTTCCCTCTCGGTAGCATATGATTCCGACGATGAGTTCGATGACACCGATAAAGAACTATTCTATCTTCAAAAGTGCCAGGCAAGATATAATCCCACTCTCTCGCTCCTGCTCTCTTCTGATGCATTAGGATAACAACAATTCAACTATTACATGTTGCGTTAGTTGAACCCCATTCCTTTGCATGGCCTGTCATTGCCACAGTAAATAGATGAAACCCACTAGCATGAGTAGGAGTTGTTTGTGCCCTGATGTGCTTACTCATTCATGCTTGTTTGTCATGCCTGCTACTGCTTAGAGTTGAGTAAGGTTTGATTCATCAAGGATGAATTGGAGGTGTGTGAACATGTCCTACTGTTGAGAGCTAAGTGTGTGAACACGATTTGGTAAAGGTAGTGGTGAGAGGCCATGTTGGAGTACATGGTGGGTTGTCTCATTGAAACCGTCCTTATGAACAGAGTTCTGTGTCTATGATCCAAGACAGTTACTACCACACATTGGGTTCCGGTAACTCGACCCCTCTTGGCTTATTAATCGCCTCAATCTCTGTCTAGGAGTTGGAACTAGTTTCTGGTGTTTGTAGGATATCTGTTGGGGTCCGTGCATAGTGATGACCCTAGGGAGTGGGCTATGATGCGGTAGAGACACGAGGCACGGTGTACCGAGATGCCCGTTTGGTGCCTCGGGAACCCTGCTCTCATCGTTTGGGGCCGTGAGCGAAATCCTGGCCGGATCTCCTTGCGAATGGAAACTGAATAGGTAATAAACCTGGACTAGAGACTTGTGTGGTTAGTCAGGTCGTGGCCGACTCCCTCCCCCGGATTCTGCTTGAAGGTTGCCGAGATACACGACGTGTACATGGTGGTAAGTGGCGAGAGCGTGTGTGAAGAAGTACACCCCTGCAGGGTTAACAAGATCTATTCGAATAGCAGCGTCCGTGGTAATGTACTACTGGGTTGCTTGTGCAGTTCATAGACAAGTGAAAGTGGATACTGTAAAATGCGCAAGATAAGCGTGAGTGCTATGGATGGCCTTCTCGTAGGGAGACGGGAGCGGATCCATAGTGTTGTGTTGATATGGTGAATATGTGGACTTGTGTGTGCCACCTCAAAAGAGTTATTTGCAGTCGTAGTACATGATAGCCACTGAGTCAAAGCTGGCTTGCTGCAGTCAAACTCCACCACCCCCTTTGTTGATACTGATGCATATGTAGCTAGTTCTAATGTAAGACTTGCTGGGTACATTTGTACTCACGTTTGCCTAATTTATGTTTTTGCAGAGAGACTTCAGTCTCACTAGTAGTTCCGCATGGACTTCGACATTTAACTTGTTACCTCAACTACGATCTTGTTCCCTCGGCAAGTTCTTGTAGATAGTCTGGCTTCTCAGCCTTTTTCATTTGTAGTTGTCTATACTCAGACAAGTTAAGCTTCAGCATGTGCTTATTGCTTGTATGACTTGAATGCTGGGTCCTCAGACCCATATTTGTAATATCTGGCTCCTCGGAGCCTAATGAATAAATACTTTGAGTCATAGAGTTTTGTTGGGATTCCATGTTGTATTTGCGCATATCGAGCATATTGTGTGCATGTTAATGAAATGCTTGTGTGTCAGATCATACAACCTAGTTGTTTATTCTTGGTAGCCTCTCATACCGGGAAATGTCTCCTAGTGCTTCCACTGAGCCATGGTAGCATGCTACTAAATCGGAACACCTAGGCTAGCCAGCATGTGTCCTTCTTCATTCATGTGTCTGTCCCTTCGGGGAAATGTCACGTGTTGTTCCTTTAGGTCCTTGTAGCTTGCTACGACCTGGGTTCATACGTTGATGACCGACACGTCCGTTGCTGGGTCATGTATGCCTGTCCCTGTAAGTTAGTGCCACTTTGGGTTTACAACTAGTCATGTCGGCTCGGTTTCTCTATCATATGGATGCTAGCGACACTATCATATACGTGAGACAAAAGGCGCAAACGGTCCTGGACCAGGTAAGGTGGCGCCCATGGGAATACCATGCGTGAGGCTACAAAGTGATATGATGTGTTACATGCTAGATCAGTGTGACATAGGATCAGGGTCCTGACACGCGAAGACGTTCGACTACATCAACCACGTTACTAAATTCTTCCGCTTTCGGTCTACAAGGGTATGTGGACACATTCTCCCCTGTCATTGCTATTCATCTCCTAGATAGATCTTGCGTGATCTTAGGATTTTTTTGAAATACTGCTTTCTCCAACAGTGGCATCCGAGCCAGGTCTATGCATAGATGTGATATGCACAAGTATAACACAAAGAGTTGTGGGCAATAATAGTCATACTGCTTACCAGCAATGTCTTACTTTGATTGGGCGGGATGAAGCGGCCTGGACCGACATTACATGAATGCGTTCATGAGACTGGTTCTACCGACGTGCTTTGCACACAGTTGGCTGGCGGGTGTTTGTTTCTCCAACTTTAGTTGAATCGAGTTTGACTATGCCCGGTCCTTGTTGAAGGTTAAAACAGCACATTTGACGAAAAATCGTTGTGGCTTTGATGCGTAGGTAAGAAAGGTTCTTGCTAGAAGCCCGTAGCAGCCACGTCAAACTTGCAACAACAAAGTAGAGGGCATCTAACTTGTTTTTGCAGGGTTTGTTGTGACGTGATATGGTCAAGACATGATGATATATAAATTGTTGTATGAGATGATCATGTTTGTAACAGTTATCGGTAACTGGCAGGAGCCATATGGTTTCCGCTTTGTTGTATGAAATGCAATCGCCATGTAATTGCTTTACTTTATCACTAAGAGGTAGCGATAGTCGTAGAAGCAATGATTGGCGAGACGACAACGATGCTATGATGGAGATCAAGGTGTCAAGCCGGTGACGATGGTGGTCATGACGGTGCTTTGGATATAAGATCAAAGGCACAAGATGATGATGGCCATATCATATCACTTATTTTGATTGCATGTGATGTTTATCTTTTATGCATCCTATTTTGCCTAGTTTGGCGGTAGCATTATAAGATGATCTCTCACTAAATTTCAAGGTACAAGTGTTCTCCCTGAGTATGCACCATTGCTACAGTTCATCGTGCCGAGACACCACGTGATGATCGGGTGTGATAAGCTCTAAGTTCACATACAATGGGTGCAAGCCAGTTTTGCACAAGCAGAATAGTCAAGTTAAACTTGGCGAGCCTAGCATATGCAGATATGGCCTCGGAACACTGAGACCGAAAGATCGAGCATTAATCATATAGTAGATATGATCAACATAGTGATGTTCACCATTGAAAACTTCTCCATCTCACGTGATGCTCGGACATGGTTTAGTTGATATGAATCACGTGCTCATTTAGATGACTAGAGGGATGTCTATCTAAGTGGGAGTTCTTGAGTAATATGATTAATTGAACTTTAAATTATCATGAACTTAGTACCTGATAGTATTTTTCATGTCTATGTTGTTGTAGATCTACGGCCCGTGCTACCGTTCCTTTGAATTTTAATGCGTTCCTAGAGAAAGCTAAGTTGAAAGATGATGGTAGCAACTACACGGACTGGGTCCTTAACTTGAGGATTATCCTCATTGCTGCCCAGAAGAATTACGTCCTGGAAGCACCGCTAGGTGCAAAGCCCGCTGTAGGAGCAACTCCAAATGTTATGAATGTCTGGTAGAGCAAAGCTGATGACTACTCGATAATTCAGTGTGCCATGCTTTACGGCTTAAAATTGGGACTTCAACGACATTTTGAACGTCATGGAGCATATGAGATGTTCCCGGAGTTGAATTTAATATTTCAAGCAAATGCCCGGATTGAGACATATGAAATCTCCAAT
Organism: Triticum aestivum; assembly: GCF_018294505.1. NCBI lineage: Eukaryota > Viridiplantae > Streptophyta > Magnoliopsida > Poales > Poaceae > Triticum > Triticum aestivum. Next base: position 207,510,513 of record NC_057806.1, read on the forward strand.
AAGTTCTACAGCTGCAAGATAGAGGAGAATAGTTCTGTCAGTGAACATATACTCAGAATGTCTGGGTACCACAACCACTTGACTCAACTGGGAGTTAATCTTCCTGATGATAGTGTCATTGACAGATTTCTTCAATCACTGCCACCAAGCTACAAAAGCTTCATGATGTACTATAATATGCAAGGGGTGGATAAGACAATTCCCGAGCTCTTCGCAATGCTAAAAGCTGCGGAGGTAGAAATCAAGAAGGAGCATCAAGTGTTGATGGTCAACAAGACCACTAGTTTCAAGAAGAAGGGCAAAGGGAAGAAGGGGAACTTCAAGAAGAACGGCAAGCAAGTTGCTGCTCAAGTGAAGAAGCCCAAGTCTGGACCTAAGCCTGAGACTGAGTGCTTCTACTGCAAAGGGACTGGTCACTGGAAGCGGAACTTCCCCAAGTATTTGGCGGATAAGAAGGATGGCAAAGTGAAAGGTATATTTGATATACATGTTATTGACGTGTACCTTAGTAATGCTCATACTAGTGCCTGGGTATTTGATCCTGGTTCTGTTGTTCATATTTGCAACTCGAAACAGGGGCTATGGATTAAACGAAGATTGGCTAAGGACGAGGTGACGATGCGTGTGGGAAATGGTTCCAAAGTCGATGTGATCGCCGTCAGCACGCTACCTCTGCATCTACCTTCAGGACTAGTTTTAGACCTGAATAATTGTTATTTGGTGACAGCGTTAAGCATGAACATTATATCTGGATCTTGTTTGACGTTAGATGGTTATTCATTTAAATCAGAGAATAATGGTTGTTCTATTTATATGAGTAATATCTTTTATGGTCATGCACCCTTGATGAGTGGTCTATTTTGTTGAATCTCGATAGTAGTGATACACATATTCATAGTATTGAAGCCAAAATATACAAGTTTAATAATGAGAGTGCAACTTATTTGTGGCACTGCCGTTTAGGACATATTGGTGTAAAGCGCATGAAGAAACTCCATGCTTATGGGCTTTTGGAATCACTTAATTATGAATCACTTGATGCTTGTGAACCATGCCTCGTGGGCAAGATGACTAAGACTCCGTTCTCTGGAACAACGGAGTGAGCAACAGACTTATTGGAAATAACACATACTGATGTATGTAGTCCGATGAGTGTTGAGGCTCGCAGCGGGTATCATTATTTTCTGACCTTCACAGATGTTTGAGCAGATATGGGTGAGGGAGTCCTGGATTAGGGGGTCCTCGGACAGCCGGACTATATACTTTGGCCGGACTGTTGTACTATGAAGATACAAGATTGAATACTTCGTCCCGTGTCCGGGTGGACCCTCCTTTGCATGGAAGGCAAGCTTGGCAATTCGGATATGTAGCTCTCCTCCCTTGTAACCGACTCTGTGTAACCCTAGCCCCCTCCGGTGTCTATATAAATCAGAGGGTTTAGTCTGTAGGACAACAACAATCAAAACCATAGGCTAGCTTCTAGGGTTTAGCCTCTACGATCTCGTGGTAGATCAACTCTTGTAATATTCATATCATCAAGATCAATCAAGCAGGAAGTAGGGTATTACCTCCATCGAGAGGGCCCGGACCAGGGTAAACATTGTGTCCCCCGCCTCCTGTTACCATCCGCCTTAGACGCATAGTTCGGGACCGCCTACCCGAGATCCGCCGGTTTTGACACCGACATTGGTGCTTTGATTGAGAGTTGCACTGTGTTGTCACCATAAGGGTTGATGGCTCCTTCGATCACCGGCAACGATGCAATCCAGGGTGAGGTTTTTCTACCCGAGCAGATCTTCGTATTAGGCGGCTTTGTACTACGGACCAACTCGCTTGGCCATCTAGAGCAGATCAAGAGCTACGCCCATGGCCATCAGGTCAGGTTTGGAAGCTTGAACTATACTACCGACATCCGCGGAGACTTGATCTTCGACGTATTCGAGCCCATGCCAGGTCCGCCGCACAGTCACGACGAGCATGACTTAGCTCTGCCACCGGACGGTGTTTGGGAGATCACACCTGTGGCTACTCCGGCCCTCAATCCGGAGTAGATTGTGTCGTCCGAGGACGGGTGGATGGACCCAGCCACGAAGGCCGCACACCAAGCGGCGATAGATTCGAATACTGACTTCACCCCCTATGAGACCTGTGTTGCCGGACCATTGGATTTGTCCCCGGCCACAGGCTCCAAACCGCCTGCGTCCGTGCCTATCGAATCTCATTGGGCACCGATCATGGAGTTTACCTCCGTGGATATCTTTCAGCACTCGCCCTTGGGCGACGTGCTAAATTCGCTGAGGTCTCTCTCCTTGTCAGGAGACCCTTGGCCGAACTATGTCTGGCTTGAGTGGGAAGCGGACGACGAAGAAATTCATTCCCCACCCACCACCCACTTAATAGCCATTGTCGATGACTTAACCGACATGCTTGATTTCGGCCCTGAAGACACCGACGGTATGGACGACGATGCAGGAGAAGAACAGGAACCACCGCCCACAGGGCGCTGGACAGCCACCTCATCATATGATATATACATGGTGGACACCCCCAAAGAAAGCGATGGAAATAAGGCAACGGAGGATAATCCACTCGAGAAGCAATCTAAGCACCGGCGTCATCGGCGCCGCTCTAAGCCCCGCCATAGCAAAAGCAGCGATACCGGCACAAGAGAGAATAACACTATGGAAAGTGCCGAAGACGAATACAATCCCCTCCAGCCAGGCTTCGAGCGGGAGGATGGGCAAGCTAGCCCTAAGGAACAGGCGGCAGACGGAGAATCAGAGGATGACAATTACATGCCCCTCTCCGACGACGAGCCGAGCCTCGGCGATGAAGAATTTATCATGCATGAGGATCCCGTCGAGCAGGGGCGCTTCAAGCATTGCCTTATAGCCAAAGCAAACAACCTGAAGAAAAAGCAACAGCAGCTTCAAGCTGATCAAGATCTGCCGGATAGATGGACCGAGGTGCTGTCAGCCGACTAATACGAACTCGAGCACCCAACCAAAAGTTACCCAAAGCCCAGGTTTCTACCCCAACTCGACGAGGAAGCATTAAAGCCTACACTACCAGCATATGATGCGGCTAACCGGCCACCTCGTGGCCGAGACAAAGCGGCGTATCAGCTCGAAGTCCAGCCCGCACCCCATCGCCAGTCAAACAAAAACACCAAGGCTCGGGGCAACACGCAGGACCTGTGGGACGTATTGGAAAACAAAGAAGGACATACAAGATCGATCTACGGATCACGGGGGCGTGCCCCAACGCGTGACGACGACCGTCATGCCGGATATTACTAAAAGGAAATCCGGCCGGGCCGAATACAACAGACAAGACTCGTATGAAATGCGTCGTGATATAGCCCGGCACAGAGGCGCCGCACACCCCCTATGCTTCACTAATGAAGTAATGGATCATGAATTCCCAGAAGGTTTTAAACCCGTGAATATTGAATCATATGATGGCACAACATACCTCGTGGTATGGATCGAAGGTTTCCTCCTCCACATCCACATGGCCCGCGGTGACGATCTACATGCCATCAAGTACCTCCCACTAAAACCCAAAGGACCTACTCGGCATTGGCTCAATAGCCTGCCGGCAAACTCCATTGGCAGTTGGGAGAATTTGGAGGATGCATTCCTTGACAACTTCCAGGGAACTTACGTGCGACCACCGGATGCCGATGACTTGAGTCACATAACCCAACAGCCAGGGCAATCAGCCAGGAAATTCTGGACTTAGTTCCTAACTAAAAAGAACCAAATTGTCAACTATCCAGATGCCGAGGCCTTAGCGGCATTTAATCATAACATCCGCGAAGAGTGGCTCGCCCGACACCTTGGCCATGAAAAGCCGAAGTCCATGGCAGCCCTCATGACACGTCTCCAACGTATCTATAATTTTTGATTGCTCCATGCTATATTATCTACTGTTTTGGACATTATTGGGATTTATTATCCACTTTTATATTATTTTTGGGACTAACCTATTAACTGGAGGCCCAGCCCAGAATTGTTGTTTTTTGCCTGTTTTAGGGTTTCGAAGAAAAGGAATATCAAACGGAGTCCAAACGGAATGAAACCTTCGGAAACGTGATTTTCTCAACAGATAAGATCCAGGAGACTTGGACCCTCCGTCAAGAAAGCCACGAGGCGGTCATGAGGGTGGAGGGTGCCCCCCCTAGGGCGTGTCCCCTGCCTCGTGGGCCCCTCAAAGCTCCACCGATGTACTTCTTCCTCCTATATATATCCACGTACCCCCAAATGATCAGGGACGGAGCCAAAAACCTAATTCCACCGCCGCAACTTTCTGTATCCACGAGATCCCATCTTGGGGCCTGTTCTGGAGCTTCGCCGGAGGGGGCATCAATCACGGAGGGCTTCTACATCATCATCCAAGCCCCTCCGATGAAGTGTGAGTAGTTTACTTCAGACCAACGGGTCCATAGTTAGTAGCTAGATGGCTTCTTCTCTCTTTTTGGATCTCAATACAATTTCCCCCCCTCTCTCATGGAGATCTATTTGATGTAATCTTGTTTTTGCGGTGTGTTTCTTGAGACTGATGAATTGTGGGTTTATGATCAAGTCTATCTATGAATAATATTTGAATCTTCTCTGAATTCTTTTATGTATGATTGGTTATCTTTGCAAGTCTCTTCGAATTATCAGTTTGGTTTGGCCTACTAGATAGGTTGTTCTTGCCATGGAAGAAGTGCTTAGCTTTGGTTTCGATCTTGCAGTGTCATTTCCCAGTGACAGAAGGGGCAGCAAGGCACGTATTGTATTGTTGCCATCGAGGATAACAAGATGGGTTTTTTTATCATATTGCATGAAACTATCCATCTACATCATGTCATCTTGCTTAAGGAGTTACTCTGTTTTTAACTTAATACTCTAGATGCATGCTGGATAACGGTCGATGAGTGGAGTAATAATTGTAGATGCAAGCAGGAGTTGGCCTACTTGTCTCGGACGTGATGCCTATATACATGATCATACCTAGATATTCTCATAACTATGCTCAATTCTGTCAATTGCTCAATAGTAATTTGTTCACCCACCGTACAATACTTATGCTCTTGAGAGAAGCCACTAGTGAAACCTATGGCCCCCGGGTCTCTTTCTCATCATATCAATCTCCATCACTTTATTATTGCTTTGCTTTTACTTTTTACTTTGCATCTCTATACCAAAGATACGAAAAATATTATTTATCATCTCTATCATATCTCACTTTCGTAAGTGACCGTGAAGGGATTGACAACCCCTAAGCGCGTTGGTTGTGTTGAGCTATTGTTTTTCTGTAGGTACGAGGGACTCGCGCGTAGCCTCCTACTGGATTGATGCTTTGGTTCTCAAAAACAGAGGGAAATACTTACACTACTTTGCTGCATCATCCTCTCCTCTTCGGGGAAATCCAACGCAATGCTCAAGAGGTAGCAAGAAGAATTTCTGGCGCCGTTGCCGGGGAGTCTGCGCAAAAGTCAACATACCAAGTACCCATCACAATCCCTATCTCCCGCATTACATTATTTGCCATTTGCCTCTTGTTTTCCTCTTCCCCACTTCACCCTTGTCATTTTATTCTCCCTCTCTCTATCCTCCCTCTCTCTCTCTCTCTATTTGCCTCTTTTTGCCCATTTGCTTTTTGTTTGCTCGTGTGTTGGATTGCTTGTTTGTCACGATGGCTCAAGATAATACTAAATTGTGTGACTTCACCAATACCAACAATAATGATTTCCTTAGCACTCCGATTGCTCCTCTTAACGATGCTGAATCTTGTGAAATTAATACTGCTTTGCTGAATCTTTTCATGAAAGATCCGTTCTCCGGCTTCCTAATGAAGATGCCGCTACCCATCTTAATAGCTTCGTTGATTTGTGTGACATGCAAAAGAAGAAAGATGTTGATAATGATATTGTTAAATTGAAGCTATTTCCTTTTTCGCTTAGAGATCGTGCTAAAGCTTGGTTTTCATCTTTGCCTAAAAATAGTATTGATTCATGGAACAAGTGCAAAGATGCGTTTATCTCTAAGTATTTTCCTCCCACTGAGATCATCTCTCTTAGAAATGATATTATGAATTTTAAATAACTTGATCATGAACATGTTGCACAAGCTTGGGAGAGAATGAAATTAATGATACGTAATTTCCCTACTCATGGTTTAAATTTGTGGATGATTATACAAAAAATTTATGCCGGATTGAATTTTGCTTCTAGAAATCTTTTAGATTCGGCCGCGGGAGGCACTTTTATGGAAATCACTTTAGGAGATGCTACTAAACTCCTAGATAATGTTATGGTTAATTATTCTCAATGGCACACTGAAAGATCCACTAATAAAAAGGTGCATGCGATAGAAGAAATTAATGTTTTGAGTGGAAAGATGGATGAACTTATGAAATTATTTGCTAATAAGAGTGTTTCTTCTGATCCTAATGATATGCCCTTGTCTACTTTGATTGAGAATAATAATGAATCTATGGATGTGAATTTTGTTGGTAGGAATAATTTTGGTAACAACACATATAGAGGAAATTTCAATCCTAGGCCTTATCCTAGTAATCCCTCTAATAATTATGGTAATTCCTAAAACAATTCTTATGGAAATTATAATAAGACACCCTCTGATTTTGAATCTAACATTGAACAATTTATTTCTACGCAAAAGAACTTTAATGCTATGATTGAAGAAAAAATGCTTAAGATTGATGATTTGGCTAGGAACATTGATAGAATTGCTCTTGATGTTGATTCTTTGAAACTTAGATCTATTCCACCTAAGCATGATATCAATGAGTCTCTCAAAGCCATGAGAATTTCCATTGACGAGTGCAAAGAAAGAACCGTTAGGACACGTGCTATGAAAGATGCCTTTATTAAAGCGTGTTCTTCTAGTTCCTATGAAAATAATGATGAAGATATAAAAGTTATTGATGTGTCCCCTATTAAATATTTGTTTTGAAATATGAATCTTGATAATGATGGGACTGAATATGATCCACCTTTATCTAGAAGGCGTTCTATGAATTCGGAATTTGTTGATCTTGATGATAAATTTGATAAAAGTGGGATTGAAGAAATTAAAACCCTAGATGTTGCTAAACCCACTATTATGGATTCCAAGCAATTTAACTATGAAAATTGCTCTTTGATTGATTGTATTTCCTTGTTGCAATCCGTGCTAAAATCTCCGCATGCTTATAGTCAAAATAAAGCGTTTGCTAAACATATCGTTGATGCCTTGATGCAATCTTATGAAGAAAAACTTGAATTGGAAGTTCCTATCCCTAGAAAACTTTATGATTAGTGGGAACCTACTATTAAAATTAAAACTAAAAATTATGAGTTTTATGCTTTGTGTGATTTGGGTGCTAGTGTCTCTACTATTCCCAAAACTTTGTGTGATTTGCTAGATTTCTGTAATTTTGATAATTGCTCTCTAAACTTGCATCTTGCGGATTCCACTATTGAGAAACCTATGGGAAGAATTAATGATGTTATTATTGTTGCAAATAGGAATTATGTGCCTGTAGATTTTATCGTTCTTGATATAGATTGAAATCCTTCTTGCCCTATTATTCTCGGTAGACCTTCCCTTAGAACGGTTGGTGCAATTATTGATATGAAGGAAGGGAATATTAGATTTCAATTTCCATTAAAAAAGGGCATGGAACACTTCCCTAGAAATAAAATAAAATTACCATATGAATCTATCATGAGAGCCACTTATGGATTGCCTACCAAAGATGGCAATACCTAGATCTATTCTTGCTTGTTATGCCTAGCTAGGGGCGTTAAACGATAGCGCTTGTTAGGAGGCAACCCAATTTTATTTTTATTCCTTGATTTTTGTTCGTGTGTAGTAATAAATAAATTATCTAGCCTCTGTTTTGGTTGTGTTTTTTGTGTTTAATTAGTGTTTGTGCCAAGTAGAACTGTTGGGAAGACTAGGGGAAAGTCTTGTTGAACTTGCTGTAAAAGACAGAAACTTTAGCGCTCACGAGAACTGCTGTCATTTTTATTTGGAAAGTGATATTTAGTCAATTATTTTTGCAGATGATTAATAGCTAAATTCCTCGCGTCCAGCAATTTATTTTAGAATTTTTGGGTTCCAGATCTTGCGCTAGATACAGATTACTACAGACTGTTCTGTTTTTGACAGATTCTGTTTTTCGTGTGTTGTTTCCTTATTTTGATGAATCTATGGCTAGTAAAATAGTTTATAATACATAGAGAAGTTGGAATACAGTAGGTTTAACACCAATATAAACAAATAATGAGTTCATTACAGTACCTTGAAGTGGTCTTTTGTTTTCTTTCGCTAACGAAGCTCATGAGATTTTCTACTTTAAGTTTTGTGTTGTGAAGTTTTCAAGTTTTGGGTAAAGATTTGATGGATTATGGAACAAGGAGTGGCAAGAGCCTAAGCTTGGGGATGAACATGGCACCCCCAAGATAATATAAGGACACCTAAAAGCCAAATCTTGGGGATGCCCCGGAAGGCATCCCCTCTTTCGTCTACTTCTATCAGTAACTTTACTTGGAGCTATATTTTTATTCACCACCTGATATGTGTTTTGCTTGGAGCGTTTTTTATGATTTGAGTCTTTTCTTGTTAGTCTAACACAATCATCCTTGCTGTACACACCTTTTGAGAGAGCCATGCATGATTTGGAATTTGATAGAATACTCTATGTGCTTCACTTATATTTTTGAGCTTTATAGTTTTGCTCTAGTGCTTCACTTATATCTTTTGAGCATGGTGGTGGATTTGTTTTATAGAAACTATTGATCTCTCATGCTTCACTTAGATTATTTTGAGAGTCTTAATAGCATGGTAATTTTCTTAAAATCCTAATATGCTTGGTATGCAAGATTAATAATAAAACTTTCTTATGAGTATGTTGAATACTAAGAAAAGTTTGATGCTTGATGATTGTTTAGAGATATGGAGGTAATAATATCAAAGTCATGCTAGTTGAGTAGTTGTGAAATTGAGAAATACTTGTGTTGAAGTTTGCAAGTCCCGTAGCATGCACGTATGGTAAACGTTATGCAACAAATTTGAAACATGAGGTGTTATTTGATTATCTTCCTTATGAGTGGCGGTCGGGTGCGAGCGATGGTCTTTCCCTACCAATCTATCCCCCTAGGAGCATGCGCGTAGTGCCGAGGTTTTTGATGACTTGTAGATTTTTGCAATAAGTATGTGAGTTCTTTATGACTAATGTTGAATCCATGGATTATACGCACTCTCACCCTTCCATCCTTGCTAGCCTCTTCGGTACCGTGCATTGCCCTTTCTCACATTGAGAATTGGCGCAAACTTCACCGGTGCATCCAAACCCCGTGATATGATACGCTCTTTCACATATAAACCTCCTTATATCTTCCTCAAAACAGCCACCATACCTACCTATTATGACACATTCATCATTGTCATATTGCTCAGCATGATCATGTAGTTGACATAGTATTTGTGGCAAAGCCACCTGTAACACCCTCGATGCGACTATATCTCCCACGTGTCGAGGCATGACTTAGAGGCATAATCGCATTGAAGGCATATGTCGCAAGTTAGGCAATCTTCACAACATCCCATGTAATATAAATAATAAAGGGGAGAAAACATAGTTGGCTTACACTCGCCACATCAATCAAGGTACATAAATAACATTACATCATCCAAACACTCATGGCCCGACTACGGCGCCAAAATAAAAGATAACCCAACATGCGACACGGTCCCGATCACCCCAACTGGGCACCACTACTGGTCATCAGGAAAAGACATGTAGTATCGTTGAGAGTCCTCGTCGAACTCCCACTTGAGCTCGAGCGCGTCACCTGGAGCGGAATCATCAGGCCCTGCATCTGGTTTAATAGTAATCTGTGAGCCACAGGGACTCGGCAATCTCGCACCCTCGCGATCAAGACTATTTAAGCTTATGGGTAAGGCAAGGTAAATATAAGTGGAGCTGCAGCAAGCGACTAGCATATATGGTGGCTATCCTGTTCGCAAAAGAGAGCGAGAAGAGAAGGCAAAGCGCGAGCGAGAAACTAGAGGACAACCTGCGCAAACATTACTCCAACACCGTGTCCACTTCCCGGACTCCGTCGAGAAGAGGCCATCACGGTAACTCACACTGTTGATTCATTTTAATTAAGTTAAGGTTCAAGTTATCTACAACCGGACATTAACAAATTCCCATCTGCCCATAACCGCGGGCACGGCTTTCGAAAGTTCAAATCCCTGCAGGGGAGTCCCAACTTAGCCCATGACAAGCTCTCACAGTCAACGAAGGAATAGAGCTCCTCCCGAGACGTTCCGATCAGACTCGGTGTCTTGGTTCTTCAAGACACTTCGACAGGTTAAACCAAGTCCAGCAACACCGTCCGAATGTGCCGACAAATCCCGATAGGAGCTGCACATATCTCGTTCTCAGGGCACACTCAGATGAGACATCCTACGAGTAAAACCAACCCTCAAGTTGCCCCGAGGTGGCCCCGCAGTCTACTCGGTTCGGACCAACACCCAGAGGAGCACTGGCCCGAGGGGGGGGCTAAAATAAGATGACCCTCAGGCTCCGGAAACCCAAGGGAAAAAGAGGCTAGGTGGCAAATGGTAAAACCAAGGTTGGGCATTGCTGGAAAAGCTTTAATCAAGGCGAACTATCAAGGGGTTCCCATTATAACCCAACCGCGTAAGGAACGCAAAATCCGGGAACATAACACCGATATGACGGAAACTAGGGCGGCAAGAGTGGAACAAAACACTTGGCGAGAGGCCGAGCCTTCCACCCTTTACCAAGTATATAGATGCATTAAGATAACATGGCAATATAATGATATACCAACAAGTAAATAAATGTTCCAACAAGGAACGGCCTCCAATATTCACTTGCAACTAGCAACGCTATAAGAGGGGCTGAGCAAAGCGGTAACATAGCCAAAAAACGGTTTGCTAGGACATGGTGGGTTAGAGGTTTGGCATGGCAATTTGGGAGGCTTGAAAGCAAGTCGTAGGCATCGTAGCATGGCATAGCAAAAGAGCGAGCATCTAGCAAAGCAAAGATAGTAGTGATTTCAAGGGTATGATCATCTTGCCTGCAAAGTTGTCAGAGTTGACTGGATCCTCGAAAGCAAACTCAACGGGCTCCTCGTTAGCGAACTCGTCTTCCGGCTCTACCCAAACAAGACAAACAAGCAAACGGAACACAATTGAATGTGCAACTATACCTAGGTGGTTTTGATAATTCATAACAACATATAGCTCATTGAGCTAATGCTATTCCAACATGACTATTTCAGGAAAGCTCAATGATTGGCATGGCATGGATGTGAAAGTGGAACCCTCAAAATGCTAAGGACAAAGGATTGGCTCAAGCTCAAGAGCTCAAGACTCTTCATTTTATATTTTAGTGATCCAAGATCACATTGAATCTTTAGGAAAAGCCAATACTATCAAGGAGGGATGAGGTGTTGCTTAATGAGCCTCTTGCTTCATGTGCTTAGTGATATGCTCCAAAACCCTCAACTACTTTCCCATATCCACATATGACCTAAACCCTAAGCCAAACTCGGTCCTACCGATTCTTTCTATCCGGCGCCACCGAGTTTCACTTGTCATAAGCCACTGCCAAACCCTCGCAATTCGGTTCTACCGATAGGGATCTCGGTCTCACCGAGATGGGATTGCAAACTCTCTGTTTCCCTTTCGTAACTTTTCGGTCTCACCGAAAGAGCGAATCGATCCCACCGAGATTGCAATGTAAACTCTTTGTTTCCCTTTTGTAACTTTTCGGTCTCACCGAAAGAGCAAATCGGTCCCACCGAGTTTGCCTGACCAACTCTCAGGTTAGCTTATTACCAAACTCGGTCTCACCGAGTTTCTGTAATCGGTCTCACCGAGATAACGTTATGCCCAAACCCTAACCATATCGGTCCTACCGAGTTGCATGTCAGTCCAAACGAAAATCTCTAACGGTCACTAGGTTTACCTTTTCGGTCCGACCGAGTTTGTTGATTCGGTCCCACTGAGATTGGAAAACTGTGTGTAACGGATGGATTTTGTGTGGAGGCTATATATACCCCTCCACCTCCTCTTCATTCGAGGAGAGAGCCATCAGAACACATACACAATTCCAATCATATGTTCTGAGAGAGAACCACCTACTCATGTGTTGAGACCAAGATATTCCATTCCTACCATATGAATCTTGATCTCTAGCCTTCCCCAAGTTGCTTTCCACTCAAATCTTCTTTCCACAAAATCCAAATCCTATGAGAGAGAGTTGAGTGTTAGGGAGACTATCATTTGAAGCACAAGAGCAAGGAGTTCATCATCAACACACCATTTGTTACTTCTTGGAGAGTGGTGTCTCCTAGATTGGCTAGGTGTCACTTGGGAGCCTCCGACAAGATTGTGGAGTTGAACCAAGGAGTTTGTAAGGGCAAGGAGATCGCCTACTTCGTGAAGATCTACCGCTAGTGAGGCAAGTCCTTCGTGGGCGATGGCCATGGTGGGATAGACAAGGTTGCTTCTTCGTGGACCCTTCGTGGGTGGTTGCTTCTTCGTGGACCATTCGTGGGTGGAGCCCTCCGTGGACTCGCGCAACCATTACCCTTCATGGGTGGAGCCCTCCGTGGACTCGCGCAACCATTACCCTTCATGGGTTGAAGTCTCCATCAACGTGGATGTAGGATAGCACCACATATCCGAACCACGGGAAAAACATCCGTGTCTCCAATTGCGTTTGAATTCTCCAACCCCTTCCCTTTACATTCTTGCAAGTTGCATGCTTTACTTTCCGCTGCCAATATACTCTTTGCATGCTTGCTTGAATTGTGTGATGATTGCTTGACTTGTCCTACAATAGCTAAAATCTGCCAAGAACTAAAATTGGGAAAAGGTTAAGTTTTTATTTGGTCAAGTAGTCTAATCACCCCCCTCTAGACATACTTTCAATCCTACAAGTGGTATCAGAGCCTTGGTCTCCATTTGCTTTGATCTCCATAGCTTTTGGTGGTCATAGCCTTGGTTTCACAACCTAGGAGAGTATGGCGTCTAGCGAGGGAAATTATCACCGTAGAGGTCCTTACTTTGATGGTACTAATTTTGCTAGTTGGAAGCATAAAATGAAAATGCATATTCTTGGACATAACCCTGCCGTTTGGGCTATTGTGTGTGTTGGTTTGCAAGGTGACTTCTTTGATGGGAAAGAACCAAACCGTGAAGCTACCGCGGATGAGTTGAAGATGTTGCAATACAATGCTCAAGCTTGTGATATTCTCTTCAATGGATTGTGCCCCGAAGAATTCAACAAAATCAGCCGTCTTGAGAATGCAAAGGAAATTTGGGACACTTTGATTGATATGCACGAAGGTACCGACTCCGTCAAGGAATCCAAGTAGGATGTGCTTCAAAGTCAACTTGACAAGTTCAAAATGAAGGATGGTGAAGGTGTCGCTGAAATGTACTCTAGGCTTGCTCTCATCACAAATGAGATTGCCGGCTTAGGAAGTGAAGAGATGACCTATAGATTCATCATCAAGAAGATTCTAAGAGCCTTGTATGGAAAATATGATACCGTGTGCACATTGATCCAAATGATGCCCAATAACAAAGATCTCAAGCCAACGGAGGTGATTGGAAGAATTGTTGCTCATGAGATGTCACTTAAGGATAAAGAGGAACTTCACAACAAATCAAGTGGTGCCTACAAAGCCTCATGTGAAGCCCCTACATCATCAAGTGAGAAACAAAACTTCAATGAAGAATTGAGCTTAATGGTGAAGAACTTCAACAAGTTCTACAAGAGTAGAAGCAAAGATAGAAGCTTCAAGTCAAGGTCCTACAATGACAAAAGATCTTCTAGTCGAGAGCGAAACTGCTACAGTTGTGGAAGACTCGGACACTATTCCAATGAGTGTACGGCTCCCTACAAGAGAAGAGAAGATTCTCCAAAAAGAAGAAGCAAAGAATCACCACCAAGAGAGAGAAGGAGTAGAGATGATCATTATGAATGAAGATACTCACGGAGAAGCAAGGATTCGGAAAGGAAGGAAAAATCATCAAGGAGCTACACAAAACGAAGACATCAAGCTCATGTTGGTGAATGGGTATCCGGCTCCGACTCCGACAGCCACTCCGAGAGAAGTTATCACTTCGACTCCGAAGATACTCAAGATGAAGGTGTTGCCGGTCTAGCACTTGTGTCAACCAACTCCTACGACATATTTGACTCACCAATTGAAGGAATTGGAAGATGCTTCATGGCCAAAGGTCCTAAGGTAAGACACCCCGAGTATGTTGATTTCAATAGTGATGAAGATGACTTGTTAGGTGCTGATTTGCTTGTTGACAACTCTAGTGATGAATACTATGATGAAATGTCAATTAATCATGCTAATCAAGATAAAACGAATGACAATGATAAGGAGAAGATTGAGGCTCTAACTAAAGAACTAAACACTCTTAAGTTAGCTCGTGAAACTATCTTCGAAGATCATCGAGAACTTTTAAGAGCTCATGAGAAGCTACGCTTTGAAAATCTCAATCTTGAGCAAGAGCATGAGTTCTTAAAGGCAATCAATGATGATCTCCGCAAGAAAAGTTCCTCTTACATTGCCAAGTGTTTACTCTTATCCACTTACATGCCTCAAGTCAAGTCTAGTAACAAGAACAAGAAAGATTCTTCCTCTAGCAGTAACAATGATCATGCTAAATCCAATATTGTTGCTTCTAGTAGTTCTCTTGATTCCACTAATGATTCTCTTAGCCAAGTTACACTTGAGCAAGAAAATAGCTTATTGAAGGGAATTATAGAGAAAGGAGTGTACAAAAGCCTTGCCGGGAGAAAGCAATTCGAGGAAATGGTGCGCAAGCTAGGAATGCACCGGAAGAATCAAGGTGTTGGTTTTGAACGAAAGTTCAATGCCAATGGAGTTGAGTGGGAAGAAGATCAATACCCCAAGACAAAGTTTGTTCCTCAACAAGAGAAGTATGATACTTCTTTCAAGGGGACACAAGCTTAATATGATCTTCCACCACAAGACTACAAGCAAAAAGGCAAGGACAAGCTTCAAGAGGAAATTGATGCATTTGAAGAAACTCCTAAGACCTTAGTCAAGTGGATTCCCAAGACTACTTCAAGTTCCACTTTATCAAGTACGACTACAACTCCAAGGATTCCCATCAAGATGGTGTGGATCCAAAAGAAGAAGAACTAGAGAGTTCTTGAGGGTGACTCCGCCAACATACTTCACTCTTATCATTTTGGCAAGAACAAGTGCAATCAACTTGCACATCTTTCACTAGTTCAAGGAGTCACAAACCCTCTTGTTGGTAAGACAAGGGACAAGGTAACCTAAAAGTTTTCATGGACATCATCTTGTGTGTGCATCACTCTATGTCTATGGATATCCTTGTTTGTTCCTTGTGGGACTAACCCATGTAGGTATTGAAAGTGCAATTCACTCAAATGGATAGCTCCAAGTGATCTACATCAACATTGAGCATCCACATCTTCAACATCTACATGAAGTCATCAACGAAAAAACCCAAGGTTAGTTCATCCCTCTAAGGGGGGATATCACATCTAGGGGGAGCTTTACTCTAAGACTTGAGCTAGAGCAACTCTAAAGATGTGAACACAACAATACTTTATGTAAAAGTGGTAACCCCACTTGAGCTTAAACGATGAGTATGACCTATGATCAAGTGTTCTCACTTGACTCCTAAGTCAATATACTCATATATAGATGACCTTATCATCGCAAATTGCTTGATAGATGCTAGAATTGGTTGTGCATGCCTTGTCACATATTTCATTTGCCACCGAGTTGTTCCACTCGGTCACACCGACAGGGTCGGGCTATATATAGTCACGGGCAAAAATTTGGAAATTTCTCCGAACCCCTTCGCCCGCGCGATAGCCTGCTCTGCCAACTTGGTCTCCGGATCGTCTCCTCGCTGCCAGCCGCCTCCAGTCGCTGGTCTCCGTCGCCGTCAACGGAAATTCAACCCCGCCGTTGCCGCCGTAGCGAGTCTCCGCCGAACTAGGGTATGGACTCGATCTTTGTGCTATTCCCCAATCCGATTCTTAGCACATTGTGATCATCATGATTCTTGCCAGGTTTGTTAAACTTCTATCCAGTCAATGAACTCGTAGATTAGGTTTAATTCGAAAATTTTAGGGTTAGGTTTCCGCCGAAACCATCTCGGACCCACCGAGTTGAAAAACTCGGTCCCACCGATTTGGCTTATGCCATTGCACAAGTGAGACTCGGTCTGACCGAGAATTACTTATCGGTGTGATCGATTTTGGAACTCTGTGAAACCCTAGCAGTCTCGGTGCCACCGAACTGTGACTCAGTCTGACCGAGTTCACTAGTTTAGGTGCTAAAACTGCTTCGGTATCACCGAGTTTAGAAATCGGTAGATCCGAGATGCTTTCAGTGGGAAACTAAAACTAAGTTTTTGAATTATTCTTTTGCAAAAATCTCTGCATTTTGTGATGCTTATCCACTCTATCTCGTCTATAACCTATTCACAGGGTCAGCTGTCAGAGTTTGCATCATGTCAGACCAAAGTGATAGCCAGAACTTGTCAGAGCAGCAAGTGCAGATGAGTGAGGGCACTAGTCCCTCAAGTTCCTCAGATGATGGCAGCAGGAGCACCCCTAGCAATCTGCCTAAAGCTGCCACAAGACAGAGAAAGAAGAGAACCTCAGACTCAGAAGATGAGGATTATGTGGCAGAAGAGGAAGCAACTTCCAAGAGAGTTGAGCCAGCACAGGGCATAAAACCAGGAATGAAGATCAAAAGGCCAGCAGGCAGGCAACCTATGTCAAAGGCCAGAGATTCAACTGAGAAGCCCACTCCCATTGAGCCAGTTGCTGCTGAAGGCAAGAAGAGGAAAGAAAGGGTGAAGAAAACTGTAGCCAGAGTGCTTGGCAGGGCTTCCATCATGGAAGATGAGGAGGAAGAAGAAGAGGTAGCTGCACCAGCACCTAAGGCACCCAAGCTGATGGGTGATGCCACAAGAACAGGGGCAGCTGCTTCCAAGGCCAAGCCAGCTCCAAAGCCAAAGCCAAAGAGGAACACAAGAAGCATCCCAGCTACAGAGAAGAACAAGGCCCTAGTGCCTGAAGCTGCAGAAGAAGAAGAAGAGAATGTTCTTAGAAAGCTCAAGCCCAAGATCCCAGACCACAACGATGCTCATTCTGTGGCTGAGGATATGAAACTCAGGAGAGATTCAGGGCTCCGGAAGTGGAGAGAAGAAGACCCGTATGCTTCAAGGAGAAGGACTGCAGTTGACTACAGGTTTCACAGCAAGGAGCAGCAAGACTTTTATGAGACAGTGCTGCTAGACAAGAAGCCAATTGTCTGTGATATGAGATGGGTTGATTGGCAATACATCAAGGACAATGAAGAGTACTACCCTGGAGTGCAGGATAGCTTCAAGGCATGTGGAGTAGAGGACTTTGTTGGGCAGAAGCTCACAAAGTGGAACGAGGAACTCATCATGCAGTTCTACTCCACAGCCCATTTCTATCCAGATGGCAGGATTGTATGGATGTCAGAGGGTTCGAGGTACCAGTCTACAGTTGCTGTATGGGCTCAGCTGATTAATGCCCCACAAGAGCATGACGATGACTTGGACAGTTATGCCAAGAAAAAGATGGACCACAACTCAATGTCAAACATGTACAAGGAGATTCCAAGTGAAGCACCTGATACGTTCAAGTTTGGCTCGGTACACTATCTTCTGTCAGGGCTGCCAACCATCAACTAGATTCTTAGGCACACCCTATTGCCCAAGTCTAGAGATCACAAGATGATCAGGGGCCACGCAATCAACTTGCTTCATATCTTTGACGTGCCACAGAAATTCAAAGTCATGAGCCTTATGAATGAAACAATCAAGAGGACAGCAGCTGACCAGAAGAGGAGCTATGGATATGCCCCCACAGATTCAGGAGCTCATCAACTCTAATATGGGCATGGGCATATACTTATTGGACAAGGAACACCTGCCCATCCGTCCAGATTTTGAAGATAATCAAGTGGTCATGACTGAGAATGAGCCATCATCTGCCCAAGCACAAGCCAAGAAGCAGAAGGCGAGGAAGGAGAAAGCTGCCAAGATGCCTACTCAAGAGGAGGCATCTGCATATTTCCTGAAAACCAAACAAGAGCAGCTTGGTTACTTGATTGCATCCACCCTGCGGATTGAGCAAGGACTAGCCACCCTAACTCAGAACCAGGCAAGCTTAGAGAGGATCATGGAACAAAAGTTCTATGACTTGGATGTCAAAGTGATAGAGATACAGACTGCAGTGGAGCAGCTCCAGGATGACATGCAGGAGAGGAGAGGCAAGACTACAACTGATGCCTTTGCCAGAGTGCCACGAGGTCCGAGGTCGTCTGCAGTGCCAGTTGGTGACCCCAGAGCCACCACGTCTGCACCAGCTACAGCCTCAGTACCACCAGCTCCAGCGTCCACTTCAGCCTCGACTCCGACCACGTCTACAGAAGGCTTCGTCCTTGGAGTGCTCCGGACTCCACCACCACCTGAAGATCAAGCCTGAGTGTCGACTTAGCACTATGCATTTTCTAGGAACTTTTTGGTAACTTGTTGCCTAAGGGGGAGAAAATGTATAGATCATAGGCTTCGAGAGAGAGTGTTGCTTTTATTCTCTCTTGTTTTATTTGGTGGTTTTTCGAACTTTGTTTGCTTTTGTGTGAGATACTATGTCATTGCTCGTGAGACATTGATGATCATGTGTTTGATCATAAGCTACACTTAATGTTTGCTTAATATTATCATCTTATCTATCTTATGTGATCATTCACTATTCTTGGTGATGAGTGCATGTATTTCATTCTTATCATTTTAAGCGCTCCACCAAGATGTATGTGACATGGAAGAGTAACCCATGACTCTAACTCTTTGTGCATTTGCAGTCCAAAGCAAATTTTAAATATGCACAAATTTAGGGGGAGCTCTTACTTGTCACATACTTCTCAAAGCGACGATATATTTCATGCTTATTATCATTTGTCGAAGCTTTGATCTATATGCTGTCATCAATTACCAAAAAGGGGGAGATTGAAAGTGCAACTATCCCTAGGTGGTTTTGGTAATTCATAACAACATATAGCTCATTGAGCTAATGCTATTCCAAGATGACTATTTCAGGAAAGCTCAATGATTGGCATGGCATGGATGTGAAAGTGGAACCCTCAAAATGCTAAGGACAAAGGATTGGCTCAAGCTCAAAAGCTCAAGACTCTTCATTTTATATTTCAGTGATCAAAGATCACATTGAGTCTTTAGGAAAAGCCAATACTATCAAGGAGGGATGAGGTGTTGCTTAATGAGCCTCTTGCTTCATGTGCTTAGTGATATGCTCCAAAACCCTCAACTACTTTCCCATATCCACATATGACCTAAACCCTAAGCCAAACTCGGTCCTACCGATTCTTTCTATCCGGCGCCACCGAGTTTCACTTGTCATAAGCCACTGCCAAACCCTAGCAATTCGGTTCTACCGATAAGGATCTCGGTCTCACCGAGATGGGATTGCAAACTCTCTGTTTCCCTTTCGTAACTTTTCGGTCTCACCGAAAGAGCGAATCGGTCCCACTGAGATTACAATGTAAACTCTTTGTTTCCCTTTTGTAACTTTTCGGTCTAACCGAAAGAGCAAATCGGTCCCACCGAGTTTGCCAGACCAACTCTCTGGTTAGCTTATTACCAAACTCGGTCTCACCTAGTTTGTGTAATCGGTCTCACCAAGATTACGTTATGCCCAAACCCTAACCATATCGGTCCTACCGAGTTGCATGTCAGTCCCACCAAAAATCTCTAACGGTCACTAGGTTTACCTTTTCGGTCTGACCGAGTTTGTTGATTCGGTCCCACCGAGATTGGAAAACTATGTGTAACGGTTGGATTTTGTGTGGAGGCTATATATACCCCTCGACCTCCTCTTCATTCGAGGAGAGAGCCATCAGAACACATACACAATTCCAACTCATATGTTCTGAGAGAGAACTACCTACTCATGTGTTGAGACCAAGATATTCCATTCCTACCATATGAATCTTGATCTCTAGCCTTCCCCAAGTTGCTTTCCACTCAAATCTTCTTTCCACAAAATCCAAATCCTATGAGAGAGAGTTGAGTGTTGGGGAGACAGTCATTTGAAGCACAAGAGCAAGGAGTTCATCATCAACACACCATTTGTTACTTCTTGGAGAGTGGTGTCTCCTAGATTGGCTAGGTGTCACTTGGGAGCCTCCGACAAGATTGTGGAGTTGAACCAAGGAGTTTGTAAGGGCAAGGAGATCGCCTACTTCGTGAAGATCTACCGCTAGTGAGGCAAGTCCTTCGTGGGCGATGGCCATGGTGGGATAGACAAGGTTGCTTCTTCTTGGACCCTTCGTGGGTGGTTGCTTCTTCATGGACCCTTCGTGGGTGGAGCCCTCCGTGGACTCGCGCAACCATTACCCTTCGTGGGTGGAGCCCTCCGTGGACTCGCGCAACCGTTACCCTTCGTGGGTTGAAGTCTCCATCAACGTGGATGTAGGATAGCACCACCTATCCGAACCACGGGAAAAACATCCGTGTCTCCAATTGCGTTTGAATTCTCCAAACCCTTCCCTTTACATTCTTGCAAGTTGCATGCTTTACTTTCCGCTGCCAATATACTCTTTGCATGCTTGCTTGAATTGTGTGATGATTGCTTGACTTGTCCTACAATAGCTAAAATCTGCCAAGAACTAAAATTGGGAAAAGGTTAAGTTTTTATTTGGTCAAGTAGTCTAATCACCCCCCTCTCTAGACATACTTTCGATCCTACAATAATCAACTACGTGCAACGCTCAAACAATATGATGCAAAGATGGTATGCTATGCGGGATGCGATGCGGGATGCATATGCAAGATTTGACAAGGGATTCATGAACCTGGCCTCAACTTGGGAATCCAAGTGTGCCACTGGAAATATGAGATTAAATCGCTTGAAAACGATATAAAGAATGCCGGAATCGGAGTTACGGTTTGGAAATGGCAAGCAATTCAAATATGACACCGGTCTGCGATTTACAGCAAGTAGCCATCTAAATGCAATGAGATGAACAAGCTACAACACCCAAACATGACAACAAAATACATGGCAGGGATGCACTCAAGATGCTTAACAAAAGTCTAGCACTGAGTTACGGCCAATTCATCCATTAACAGGTTCAAACAAGCATGGCAAAAATGCATATGGTAAACAGATCTCAGACTTAGTGAAATTAACACTTGTCTGGAATTTCAGATCAGATAGCACTCTTCGGAGCAACAAAACTATATGCTACAGGACCTTAACATGGCAAAGTAAAACATGCCATGGAGATATTCAAAGAGCTTAACAAAAGTCCCTTAGTGACCTTGAGCCAGAAGGGATCAGAAAATACAATTGCAAGCATGTGAACATGGCAAAAACATAATCAGTTCACAGACTTAGTGAAAACTAGAGCATGCTGAAAAAAGATATCAAGTAGGCATGTTTACGAGCTCGATGCACTCACTAAGGAGCAAGTCATGAAAATCTAAGCAAACATCCATCAAGAATACACAAAATTCAAGCTAGACATGGCAAGAACAATAACATAGCATGCACGGATCAACTACAATATCCCCGCCAAAATTGCTAACAAGTAGACAATCTGCCCGGATTCATGAAGTAGCAAAAGTAGAGCTCAATTGACTCAAGCTAGGGTGATCCACAATTGCAAAAAAAGACAAGGATGGATAGAGCACTACAAGATTAACAAAACGTCCTTACTGATCATCCTCAAAAGAGGCACGGATCACTAGGAAACAACATGAACATATGGCCATATGAGATAAACAGCTCAAGGACTTAGTGGAAATGCTAAGTCCCTGAAATCAGCATTACCAAGTGCCTCACTTTGCAAGCTTGTGCTAGTCACCACACACATCACAAAAATACATGGGTTGCACCTCTGGAAAGATGGAAAAACCCTTAACAAAACATATGTAGAGCTCAAGGGCATATCATGCACACAGTAATCATGGCAAAAATGACAAATAACTAAATGAAGTAGCAGATCTGACAATTATCTCAAGTAGCACTCTTATATCAGCATTTAGGGCATCAAGATAAACTCAAATGAAAATGATGCAATGGAATGAAATGATGTACTCTTTGAGACGAACATTTTGATATGCTATATGCCCAAAACGGAGCTACGGATGCAAAGTTACGATGCGATGAACATGGCAATATGAACTAGGGTTTCGGGCAAAAAGTCAACCCTCATGATTTTTAGATCCAGATCTGCACGTTCTTCGATGTTCGCCGGAGCTTCACCGGAGACGTCACCGTGGAGGAGGTCGGAGAGGGACTTGAGGGGAGGAGAGGCCGGCCGGTGAGGGAGCTTGCCGGGGCGGCGTGGTGCGGTGGAACGGCGAGGCGGAGGGGCGGCGGACGAGGTCGTCGGGCGGCGCGGAGGCTCGCCGGAGTGCGACTTGCCCGCGAGAGGCAGGGCGCCGGGCGGAGGAAGGCGGCGGACGGGCGCCGTGGAGGAGGAAGGCGACGGCTCGCGGGGAGGACGCCTCTGGCCCGAGCGAATCGCGGGGAGGGCCGGCTTCGGGCCGGCGGGCCTTCGCGGCGGCGGCGGGGACGGCCTACCACGTGGCGCACGGTGACAGGCTGGGTGCGGCAGCGCGGACGTGTCCGGTCCGATCCGGACACGTCCGGCGGCGGGAGGAGGATGAACGCTAGGGTTAGGGTGGTTTGATCCGGGAATTTTCGGGGAGATGCCTATTTATACATAGGAGGAGGTAGGAGAGTCCAAATGAGGTGCGGTTTTTGGCCACGCGATCGTGATCGAACGCTCTAGATGATGGAGAGTGTTTTGGTGGGTTTTGGGCCAAATTGGAAGGGTGTTGGGCTGCAACACACACGAGGCCTTTACGGTCCCTCGGTTAACCGTTGGAGTATCAAACGAAGTCCAAATGATACAAAACTTGACAAGCGGTCTACCGGTAGTAAACCAAGGCCGCTTGGCAAGTCTAGGTCCAATCCGGAAATGTTTAATCTCCACACACGAAAGAAAGGTAGAAAAGGCCACCGGAGGAGAACGAAGCACCGGAATGCAAAACGGACAACGGGGAAAATGCTCGAATGCATGAGATGAACACGTATGCAAATGCAATGCACATGGTGACATGAAATGAGATGCATGACAACGACAACAACACACGGAGACAAAAATCCGAACCCAAGAAAATAAAATAACTTAACGCCGGAAATGGCAAGAGTTGGAGTACATATTGGGTAAGTTACATCCGGGGTGTTACAACACTCCACCACTACTAAAGGATCTCGTCTCGAGATCTAGGACTGAAAGAACGCCGGGTACTCAGAATGGAGGTGATCCTCGCGTTCCTAGGTAGCTTCACGGTCGGAATGGTGTGACCACTTGACTTTGAGGAATTTGATTTACTTGTTGCGAGTCTTGCGTTCAGTCTCTTCAAGAATAGCAACTGGGTGCTCACGATAGGAGAGATCTTCTTGGAGCTCAATGTCCTCGAAGTTGACGGTGCGGTCAGGAGTCTTGAAGCACTTTCGGAGCTGAGAGACATGGAACACATCATGAACATTTGCAAAGTTTGAAGGAAGCTCGAGTTGATAGGCGAGGTCGCCTCTCTTGCTGACAATCTTGAAAGGTCCCACGTATCTGGGGGCAAGCTTCCCTTTGATACCGAAGCGACGAGTACCTTTCATAGGAGAGACGCGGAGGTAAACATGATCTCCGATCTCGAAAGACAAATCACGGTGCTTACTATCATAGTAGCTCTTTTGGCGGGATTGGGCTGCTTTGAGGTTATCTCGAATGACTTTGCACATTTCCTTTGCCTCTGTGATTAAGTCATTTCCCAAAAGCTGGCGTTCATCGGTTTTGGACCAGTTGAGAGGGGTACGGCACTTCCTGCCATACAGGATTTCAAATGGGGCCTTGCCCGAACTTGCTTGAAATCTGTTGTTGTAGGAGAATTCAGCATAAGGAAGATAATCCTCCCACTTCATGCCGAAGGAGATCACACAAGACCTGAGCATATCTTCAAGAATCTGGTTGACACGCTCGACTTGATCGCTAGTTTGAGGATGGAAAGCTGTGCTGAAGCGGATGTTGGTGCCCATGGCCTTTTGAAAAGAATCCCAAAACTTGGAGGTAAAGATGCTGCCACTGTCTGAAGAGATCACTTGTGGAATACCGTGCAGAGAGACAATTTGAGAGGTATAGAGTTCCGCCAATTGAGCTGCAGTGATTGACTCTTTGATAGGCAGAAAGTGAGCCACTTTGGTGAGTTTGTCGATGACAACGAATATAGCATCATTGCCACGCTTGGAGTTTGGAAACCCAGTCACGAAGTCCATTTCAATGTGGTCAAACTTCCATTCTGGAATGGCAAGAGGTTGGAGGAGAACAGCTGGTCTTTGGTGTTCTGCCTTCACTCTTCTGTAGACATCACACTCATTCACGAATTGAGCAATCTCGCACTTCATTCGAGTCCACCAATAAGCCTGCTTGAGGTCTTGATACATCTTCGTGCTCCCAGGGTGGATGGAGAGGAGAGAATTGTGGGCCTCATTCATGATCACTTTACGAAGTTCACCTTTGGGCACAACAATAAGATCCTCGAAGAAGCGAGTATCCTTGTCATCAAGGCGGTAGCACTTGTACTTGGGTTGACTCTTGGCAATCCCAATCTTCACCTTTTCACCATAGCATCAAGAAGCTGGGCTTGGTGAATCTGGTCTTCCAAGGTAGGAGCGACTTAAAGGTTGGCGAGGAAACCTTGAGGAACAACTTGCAGATTAAGTTCGCGGAAAGCTTCACAAAGCTCGGGTTGATAAGGCTTGAGAATCAGACTGTTGCAATAAGCTTTCCTGCTCAATGCGTCAGCAATCACATTGGCCTTGCCTGGAGTATACTCGATACTCGGATTATACTCTTGAATCATTTCGACCCATCGAGTTTGCCTGAGGTTGAGATTAGGCTAAGTGAAGATGTACTTGACACTCTTGTGATCAGTGAAAATGTCCACTTTTCTTCCCAATAAGAGATGTCTCCAAGTCAAAAGAGCATGCACAACTGCCGCCAACTCGAGATCATGAGTGGGGTAGTTCTTCTCATTGGGCTTCAACTGGCGAGAGGTATAAGCAACAACTTTCTTCTCTTGCATCAACACTGCGCCAAGACCATGGAGAGAGGCATCACAAAAGACCTCGTACGGCTTGGATTCATCAGGCGGAGTCAGAATTGGAGCAGTGATCAATTTCTCTTTCAAAGTGTTGAAAGCAATGTCACACTCCGGAGACCAAACGTACTTGATGTGCTTCTGGAGAAGATTTGAGAGAGGCTTCGCGATCTTAGAAAAGTTTTCAATGAATCTTCGACAGTAGCTTGTGAGACCGAGGAAGCTACGGAGTTGCTTCACGTTCTAAGGAGGTTCCCAATTCACAATTGCAGACACCTTCTCAGGATTCACCGCAATGCCCTTGGCAGAGATGATATGACCAAGATAAAGAACCTCATCGAGCCAAAATTCGCACTTGGAGAACTTGGCGTAGAACTTGTGTTCCCTCAACTTATCGAGTACCAAACGCAAGTGCTTGGCATGATCTTCCTTGTTCTTCGAGAAAACCAGAATGTCGTCGAGATAGACCAAAACGAAGTCATTGGTGTTGGCGTTGAAGATGAAGTTCATCATGCGAGAGAAAGTCGGAGGAGCGTTGACGAGGCCAAAAGACATGACCATGTATTCATATGAACCATAGCTTGTCCTGAAACACGTCTTGGGAATATCTTGCTCACGGATTCGAATCTGATGATAACCCTTACGAAGATCAAGCTTGGAGAATACTTGGGCACCTTTGAGTTGTTCGAACAGCTCATTCATGTTGGGAAGTGGGTATTTGTTCTTGATGGTCTTCTTGTTCAATGGACGGTAATCAACACAAAGTCGGTCCGTTCCATCCTTCTTCTTCACAAAAAGAACACCACAACCCCACGGAGAAGAACTAGGCCAGATGAGACCCATTCTTTCTTGAATATCGAGTTGCTTCTTCAGCTCCTTCAACTCTTCAGGTCCGAGCTTGTAAGGACGCTTGCACACAGGTTTCGTGCCAGGCTCAAGATCGATGACGAAATCAACTGGCCGGTGCGGAGGCATTCCTGGAAGCTCTTCTGGAAAGACATCTTGATATTCGCAAACGACTGGAATTTGCGAGATGGCATCGAGTTCATCCTTCTCATTGAGAGAAAACAGATGGATGGTATCATCACGAGCGGCAAAGACAATTACATCCTCAGACGAATGAGTCAATTGAATCTGCCTGGCTGCACAATCAAGATGCGCCTTGTGCTTAGAAAGCCAATCCATTCCGAGAATAAGATCAATATCCAAGTTACCAAGAACCACCGGAGAAGAGAGAAACTTGTAATCGCCCAATGTGATAGAGATATCGGGAGCAACCAAACTAGAAGTCAAAAGCTTGCCGGGAGAAACAACTTGCATGACTTTGGGCATGATCTCAGTATCAACATTGTGCTTCGATGCAAAAGGGCATGACAAGAAAGAATGCAATGCACCAGTATCAAAAAGTACTTTTGCAGGAACATCGTTAACAGGAAGGTTACCCATGATGACATCTGATGAGTCCTCTGCCTGAGCTGCGTTCATCAAGTTGACCTTGGCGTGCTTGGGGTTATGCTTGACCACAGTTGTACTTGCCGATCTGACAGGAGGAGGACGAGGGAGGCGCCTCTGATTGAGACACTTGTTGCCATAGTGACCCTTCTGTTGGCACTTGTTGCACGTGACCTCTGAAAGCGGACGGTGGTACGGAGCACTCGATCTTGGAGCTTGAGACGAAGTCTTGTTCTGAAAGCCAAGGTTGGTTGGGTGGGAAGATCCACTGCCACCTTTGCTCTTCTGCTGATACGGCTGATGGAATGGAGGAGGAGGAAGCCAATACTTCTGCTGCTTGACCACTTGAGTAGAGGAAGAAGGAGTAGTGTCTCTGACTCGCTTCTTGGAAGCATCACACCTCAGTTGAGCAGCCTCTTGCTTCAATGCCATGTTGTAGAACTCATCATACCTCAAGGGCTCAAAGAGAACAAGAGCGAGCTGGATTTCTTCTCTGAGACCACCCCTGAACTGGTATATCATGCTCTTCTCATCAAGTACGTCCTACTCAGCAAAGCGGGCGAGCTTCTGAAACAACTTGTTGTAGTCATAGACAGACAAAGAGCCTTGCTTCAGGTTGCGGAATTCCTCACGCTCTGAGGGATATGGTGAGCTCTGAAATCTTGATGGAATTCATCCTAGGTAATCACACGTCCACCTCTGGAATCCTTGTACTGCTGGAACCATTCTGCAGCTTGATCTTTGAGTTGGAAGGAAGCGAACTTGACGAAGTCCTCAGGCCTGACGTTACTGCACTCGAAATTCTTGCACAGATCCACGAGCTAATCATCAGCATCGGTAGCCTCAACACAATTACTGAAAGTCTTTGGCCCGTTAGCAAGGAACTGGTTGAGTGTAGCAAAGTGATTCTAATTGTTGCCTTGATTCCCTTGGTTGCCTTGATTGCGCTCTTGGAGAATTTGCATGATCAACTGTGTGTTTTCATTGGTTGTGGCCATCACAGCTTGCCATGCCTCCGGAGGAGGTGGAGGTGGTGGCGGATCCTGATTCTGATTCTGATTGGTGCTCTTAGCGGGAGCCATCCTAAAGAGGTTGACCACCGTTAGCACATAGATAAATGAAGCTGAATCCAACGGAATGAAAATTGCAACATATAGTCTTCACATCCGAAC
This sequence comes from Triticum aestivum, assembly GCF_018294505.1. Taxonomy (NCBI): domain Eukaryota; kingdom Viridiplantae; phylum Streptophyta; class Magnoliopsida; order Poales; family Poaceae; genus Triticum; species Triticum aestivum. Next base: position 207,538,432 of record NC_057806.1, read on the forward strand.
AAAATGAACGAATGCATTCCTCTTGAAATGGTCACATATCCATAAATTGAGAAGCCACTTAGAATTAAGGTAGAGAAATAAATCTACAAGGTACGGATCAAGAACGAATTCTCAGTAAGAAAACCCAATCTCAAACCAAATATCCATGGAAGAAGAACTAGAGCTACAAGAATTCCCACCTATGAAACTCCCGAACCTTTCCGGTTATGCAATCAGGTGTTGGGGATACAGGGGAAGCATAATATCTCACCAAAATCTAGCAAATCCTACATCCAGCTGTATCCATCCTTCAACACATAACCGAGAAAAACTCCGGAAACCATCTACCTCAACCTTCGAAAAGCATCCGTTATACAAGTTATGGCGATACTCCCGAACTCCCGCCCCAGTACTGGGTGGCGTCGAGGTTATCTCACCAACGAACTGCATAAAAGAGATTTTCGATGTCGGCGTACTAAACTCAGGTATTCCAGAACTGCAACGGTAAAATTATGACGACAACACCTCAGAGCTCAACTCCCCGGGACACTTCCACAAAACCCCTGACAAGAGGCACCAAGACAATGTTCTCATCATAAAACCATCGGAACGATTCCAAGATACCCGCGTGATCCTAAATTTTTTTTAGTGAAATTTGAGAAGAGAAGAGTCAAAACTCTACGTCGGGATGCCTTACCAGAGCGATGAGGAGACTGGGAAGTAAAAAGAATTCCTAAACTCTCTGACATATAATTCCTAAATGACTCAAAACATTTTTCTAGACACAACTCGGCCGCTAATAACGATCAAGCAATGGGGCTCCTAAGGTCGGGGAAGGCTCTGATTACCAACTTGTAACACCCTCGATGCGACTATATCTCCCACGTGTCGAGGCACGACTTAGAGGCATAATCGCATTGAAGGCATATGTCGCAAGTTAGGCAATCTTCACAACATCCCATGTAATATAAATAATAAAGGGGAGAAAACATAGTTGGATTACACTCGCCACGTCAATCAAGGTACATAAATAACATTACATCATCCAAACACTCATGGCCCGACTACGACGCCAAAATAAAAGATAACCCAACATGCGACACGGTCCCGATCACCCCAACTGGGCACCACTACTGGTCATCAGGAAAAGACACGTAGTATCGTTGAGAGTCCTCGTCGAACTCCCACTTGAGCTCGAGCGCGTCACCTGGAGCGGAATCATCAGGCCCTGCATCTGGTTTAATAGTAATCTGTGATTCACAGGGACTCAGCAATCTCGCACCCTCGCGATCAAGACTATTTAAGCTTATGGGTAAGGCAAGGTAAATATAAGTGGAGCTGCAGCAAGCGACTAGCATATATGGTGGCTATCCTGTTCGCAAAAGAGAGCGAGAAGAGAAGGCAAAGCGCGAACGAGAAACTAGAGGACAACCTGCGCAAACATTACTCCAACACCATGTCCACTTCCCGGACTCCGCCGAGAAGAGGCCATCATGGTAACTCACACTGTTGATTCATTTTAATTAAGTTAAGGTTCAAGTTATCTACAACTAGACATTAACAAATTCCCATCTGCCCATAACCGCGGGCACGGATTTCGAAAGTTCCAGTCCCTGCAGGGGAGTCCCAACTTAGCCCATGATAAGCTCTCACGGTCAACGAAGGAATAGACCTCCTCCCGAGACATTCTGATCAGACTCGGTGTCTCGGTTCTTCAAGACACTTCGACAGGTTAAAACAAGTCCAGCAACACCGCCCGAATGTGCCGACAAATCTCGATAGGAGCTGCACATATCTCATTCTCGGGGCACACTCAGATGAGACATCCTACGAGTAAAACCAGCCCTCAAGTTGCCCCGAGGTGGCCCCGTAGTCTACTCGGTTCGGACCAACACTCAGAGGAGCACTGGCCCGGGGGGGCTAAAATAAGATGACCCTTGGGCTCCGGAAACCCAAGGGAAAAAGACGCTAGGTGGCAAATGGTAAAACCAAGGTTGGGCATTGCTGGAAAAGCTTTAATCAAGGCGAACTATCAAGGGGTTCCCATTATAAGCCAACCGCGTAAGGAACACAAAATCCGGGAACATAACACCGATATGACAGAAACTAGGGCGGCAAGAGTGGAACAAAACACTAGGCTAGTGGCCGAGCCTTCCACCCTTTACCAAGTATATAGATGCATTAAGATAACATGGCAATATAATGATATCCCAACAAGTAAATAAATGTTCCAACAAGGAACGGCCTCCAATCTTCACCTGCAACTAGCAACGCTATAAAAGGGGCTGAGCAAAGCGGTAACATAGCCAAACAACGGTTTGCTAGGACATGGTGGGTTAGAGGTTTGGCATGGCAATTTGGGAGGCTTGAAAGCAAGTGGTAGGCATCGTAGCATAGCATAGCAAAAGAGCGAGCATCTAGTAAAGCAAAGATAGTAGTGATTTCGAGGGTATGATCATCTTGCCTGCAAAGTTGTCAGATTGGACTGGATCCTCGAAAGCAAACTCAAGGGGCTCCTCGTTAGCGAACTCGTCTCCCGTCTCTACCCAAACAAGACAAACAAGCAAACGGAACACAATCAACCACGTGCAACGCTCAAACAATATGATGCAAAGATGGTATGCTATGCGGGATGCGATGCGGGATGCATATGCAAGATTTTACAAGGGATGCATGAACCTTGCCTCAACTTGGGAATCCAAGTGTGCCACTGGAAATATGAGATGAAATCGCTTGAAAACGATATAAAGAACGCCGGAATCGGAGTTACGGTTTGGAAATGGCAAGCAATTCAAATATGACACCGGTCTGCGATTTACAGCAAGTAGCCATCTAAATGCAATGAGATGAACAAGCTACAGCACCCAAACATCACAACAAAATACATGGCAGGGATGCATTCAAGACGCTTAACAAAAGTCTAGCACTGAGCTACGGCCAATTCATTCATTAACAGGTTCAAACAAGCATGGCAAAAATGCATATGGTAAACAGATCTCAGACTTAGTGAAATTAACACTTGTCTGGAATTTCAGATCAGATAGCACTCTTTGGAGCAACAAAACTATATGCTACATGACCTGAACATGGCAAACTAAAACATGGCATGGAGCTACTCAAAGAGCTTAACAAAAGTCCCTTAGTGACCTTGAGCCAAAACGGATCAGAAAATACAATTGCAAGCATGTGAACATGGCAAAAACATAATCAGTTCTCAGACTTTGTGAAAACTGGAGCATGCTGAAAACAGATATCAAGTAGCCATGTTTACGAGCTCGATGCACTCAGTACGGAGCAAGTCATGAAAATCTAAGCATACATCCATCAATAATGCACAAAATGTAAGCTAGACACGGCAAGAACAATAACATAGCATGCACGGATCAACTACAACATCCCCGGCAACATTGCTAACAAGTAGACAATCTTCCCGGATTCACGAAGTAGCAAAAGTAGAGCTCGATTGACTCAAGCTAGGGTGCTCCATAAGATCAAACAAAGACATGGATGGATAGAGCACTACAAGATTGACAAAACATCCTTACTGATCATCCTCAAAAGAGGCACGGATCACTAGGAAACAACATGAACATATGGCCATATGAGATAAACAGCTCAAGGACTTAGTGGAAATGCTAAGTCCCTGAAATCAGCATTACCAAGTGCCTCACTTTGCAAGCTTGTGCTAGTCACCACACACATCACAAAAATACATGGGTTGCACCTCTGTAAAGATGGCAAAACCCTTAACAAAACATATGTAGAGCTCAAGGGCATATCATGCACACAATAATCATGGCAAAAATGACAAATAACTAAATGGAGCAGCAGATCTGACAATTATCTCAAGTAGCACTCTTCTAACAGCATTTCGGGCATCAAGATGAACTCAAATGAAAATGATGCAATGGAATGAAATGATGTACTCTCTAAGTCGAACATTTTGATATGCTATATGCCCAAAACGGAGCTACGGATGTAAAGTTACGATGCGATGAACATGACAATATTAACTAGGGTTTCGGGCAAAAAGTCAGCCCTCGAGATTTTTAGATCCAGATCTGCACGTTCTTCGATGTTCGCCGGAGCTTCGCCGGAGACGTCGCCATGGAGGAGGTCGGAGAGGGACTTCATGGGAGGAGAGGCCGGCCGGTGAGGGAGCTTGCCGGGGCGGCGTGGTGTGGTGGAACGGCGAGGCGGAGGGGCGGCGGACGAGGTCGTCGGGCGGCGCGGAGGCTCGCCGGAGTGCGGCTTGCTGGCGAGAGGCGGGGCGCCGGGAGGAGGAAGGCGGCGGATGGGCGCCGTGGAGGAGGAAGGCGACGGCTCGCGGGGAGGGCGCCTCTGGCCCGAGCGAATCGCGTGGAGAGCCGGCTTCGGGCCGGCGGGCCTTCGCGGTGGCGGCGGGGACAGCCTACCACGTGGCACGCGGTGACACGCTGGGTGCGGCGGCGCGGACGTGTCCGGTCCGATCCGGACGCGTCCGGCGGCGGGAGGAGGACGAACGCTAGGGTTAGGGTGGTTTGATCCGGGAATTTCGGGGGAGATGCCTATTTATACATAGGAGGAGCTAGGAGAGTCCAAATGAGGTGCGGTTTTTGGCCACGTGATCTTGATCGAACGCTCTAGATGATGGAGAGGGTTTTGGTGCGTTTTGGGCCAAATTGGAAGGGTGTTGGGCTGCAACACACACGAGGCCTTTACGGTCCCTCGGTTAACCGTTGGAGTATCAAACGAAGTCCAAATGATACGAAACATGACAGGCGGTCTACCGGTAGTAAACCAAGGCCGCTTGGCAAGTATCGGTCCAATCTGGAAATGTTTAATCTCCACACACGAAAGAAAGGTAGAAAAGGCCATCGGAGGAGAACGAAGCACCGGAATGCAAAACGGACAACGGGGAAAATTCTCGAATGCATGAGATGAACACATATGCAAATGCAATGCACATGGTGACATGAAATGAGATGCATGACAACGACAACAACACACGGAGACAAAAACCCAAACCCAAGAAAATAAAATAACTTAACGCCGGAAACGGCAAGAGTTGGAGTACATATTGGGTATGTTACATCCGGGGTGTTACACCACCGTTCATAATTCTTTCATACATGCCACTCTTGGTTCATTGCATATCCCGGTACACCGCCGGAGGCATTCATATAGAGTCATCTTTGTTCTAGTATCGAGTTGTAATGATTGAGTTGTAAATAAATAGAAGTGTGATGATCATCATTATTAGAGCATTGTCCCAAGTGAGGAATAAAAAAAGAGAAAGGCCATAAAGAAAAAGAGAAGGCCCAAAAATAAGAGAAAGGCCATAAAAAAGAAAAGGCCCAAAAATGAGAGAAAAAGAGAGAAGGGACAATGTTACTATCCTTTTACCACACTTGTGCTTCAAAGTAGCACCATGATCTTCATAGTAAAGAGTCTCTCTTATTATCACTTTCATATACTAGTGGGAATTTTTCATTATATAACTTGGCTTGTATATTCCAACAATGGGCCTCCTCAAGTGCCCTAGGTCTTCGTGAGCAAGCAAGTTGGATGCACACCCACTAGTTTCTTTTGTTGAGCATTCATACATTTATAGCTCTAGTGCATCCGTTTCATGGCAATCCCTACTCCTTGTATTAACATCAATCGGTGGGCATCTCCGTAGCCCATTGATTAGCCTCGTTGATGTGAGACTTTCTCATTTTTTGTCTTCTCCACATAACCCCCTCATTATATTCTATTCCACCCATAGTGCTATGTCCATGGCTCGCGCTCATATATTGTGTGAAAGTTTATTGGTTTGAGATTACTAAATTATGAAACAATTGCTTGGCTTGTCATCGGGGTTGTGCATGATGAGAGCATTCTTGTGTGACGAAAAGGAAACATGACTAAACTATATGATTTTGTAGGGATGAACTTTCTTTGGCCATGTTATTTTGAGAAGACATAATTGCTTAGTTAGTATGCTTGAAGTATTACCATTTTTATGTCAATATGAACTTTTGTCTTGAATCTCTCAGATCTGAATATTCATACCACAATTAAGAAGAATTACATTAAAATTATGCCAAGTAGCACTCCGCATCAAAAATTATGTTTTTATCATTTACCTACTTGAGGACGAGCAGGAATTAAGCTTAGGGATGTTTGATACGTCTCCAACGTATCTATAATTTTTTATTGCTCCATGCTATATTATCTAATGTTTTACACATTATTGGGCTTTATTATCCACTTTCATATTATTTTTGGGACTAACCTATTAACCAGAGGCCCAGCCCAGAATTGCTGTTTTTTGCCTGTTTTAGGGTTTCAAAGAAAAGGAATATCAAACGGAGTCCAGACAGAATGAAACCTTCGGAAACGTGATTTTCTCATCAGATAAGATCCAGGAGACTTGGACCCTCCGTCAAGAAAGCCACGAGGCGGTCACGAGGGTGGAGGGCGCCCCCCCTAGGGTGCGCCCCCTGCCTCGTGGGCCCCTCGAAGCTCCACCAACGTACTTCTTCCTCCTATATATATCCACATACCCCCAAATGATCGGGGACTGAGCCAAAAACCTAATTCCACCGCCGCAACTTTCTGTATCCACGAGATCCCATCATGGGGCCTGTTCCGGAGCTCCGCCGGAGGGGGCATCGATCATGGAGGGCTTCTACATTATCATCCAAGCCCCTCCAATGAAGTGTGAGTAGTTTCCTTCAGACCTATGGGTCCATAGTTAGTAGCTAGATGGCTTCTTCTCTCTTTTTGGATCTCAATACAATGTTCTCCCCCTCTCTCGTGGAGATCTATTCGACGTAATCTTATTTTTGCGGTGTGTTTGTTGAGACCGATGAATTGTGGGTTTTTGATCAAGTCTATCTATGAATAATATTTGAATCTTCTCTGAAATCTTTTATGTCTGATTGGTTATCTTTGCAAGTCTCTTCGAATTATCAGTTTGGTTTGGCCTACTAGATTGGTTGTTCTTGCCATGGGAGAAGTGCTTAGCTTTGGGTTCGATCTTGCGGTGTCCTCTCCCAGTGACAGAAGGGGCAGCAAGGCACGTATTGTATCTTTGCCATCGAGGATAACAAGATGGGGTTTTTATCATATTGCATGAAACTATCCCTCTACATCATGTCATGTTGCTTAAGGCGTTACTCTATTTTTAACTTAGTACTCTAGATGCATGCTGGATAGCGGTCGATGAGTGGAGTAATAGTAGTAGATGCAGGCAGGAGTCGGTCTACCTGTCTCGGACGTGATGCCTATATACATGATCATACCTAGATATTCTCATAACTATGCTCAATTCTGTCAATTGCTCAATAGTAATTTGTTCACCCACCGTAGAATACTTATGCTCTTGAGAGAAGCCACTAGTGAAACCTATGGCCCCCGGGTCTCTTTCTCATCATATCAATCTCCATCACTTTATTATTGCTTTGCTTTTACTTTTGACTTTGCATCTCTATACCAAAAATATGAAAAATATTATTTATCATCTCTATCAGATCTCACTTTCGTAAGTGACCGTGAAGGGATTGACAACCCCTAAGCATGTTGGTTGCGTTGAGCTATTGTTTTTTTGTAGGTACGAGGGACTCGCACGCAGCCTCCTACTGGATTGATACCTCGGTTCTCAAAAACTGATGGAAATACTTACGCTACTTTGCTTCATCATCCTCTCCTCTTCGGGGAAATCCAACACAGTGCTCAAGAGGTAGCACCTCACGACACTCATGACCCGGTTTTGCACGGGCGAGGATAGCTAGCTGGCTCGCAGCAACAACACATCGAGAAACCCTGGCAATTCAGATGCCAAAGATAGCAACGACAGGCCACATCGCAACAAACAAAATGCCGTAACAAGGGCGACAACGCCGATGACACGACAGTTAATGCCGGATTCAGTGGCTCTAAATCCGGCCAGTGGAAAAAGTCATTCAAAAGAAGCAATCCGAGCCCGTCCAGCTTGGACTGCATACTCGATCGTTCGTGTCAAATTCACAGCATCCCCAATAAACCATCCAACCACACCAATAGAGAATGCTGGGTGTTCAAACAGGCCGGCAATTTGAATGCCGAAAACAAGGAAAAGGGGCTGCATAGCGACTACGAGGAGGAGCCCCGGCCGCCAAACACAGGAGGACAGAAGAAATTTCCTCCCCAAGTGAAAATGGTAAACATGATATACGCAACCCACATTCCCAAGCGGGAACAGAAGCGTGCACTGAGGGACGTCTATGTGTCGGAGTAATGGGCCACGGGTAGGCCAACCCGAGGCCCAGAACCTTTCAAGACATCGGGGCTGGCTGCGCCCCTCAAGGCACCAAGATGAAGTGCCGCCTTCTGGTGGCCGGCTGAAGGAATAGCCGGCTGCCCGTAGACGGCCGAGTTCCAGAGACTGACTTCAAGACCAGCTGACTCCTAGTTGGCGGCTCCTAGAGAAGCCGGCCCCTAGCAGTCGGCCCATGGAGCCAACAAAGCATGCGCCCTCGTCAAGAAGGACAAGATAGAGAATGGCTATAGTGTAGCCCATCCCCCCATCCAGTGACAGGCGTAGCCACAGTGCACCGTACCGGCGGAGATCTCCGCTGGGCGCGACACTGTTGCCACGCCATCCCTGTCATCACCACAAGCACGCGGAGTCCTACTCCCACGACGGCCTGTCGGTACGGCCCAAGGACGACGGGCCCCACCAATCAGCAAGAGCCTGGAAGACGGCAAGAGCCCCACCAGTCGGACCCGATGGAGGTCGGCCCCCGGCAGTCGGTCCGCCCTTTCCTCGGGACCCACGCGCCATTAACCAGACGAGACACGGAGTGGCTACAGTAATCGCCCACCAGGCGGCGGAGCTGTAGCCACGATCCATTGACCAAGCATGCGTCATTAGAGTCACGGCTACAATGATCAGCACCCGACAAGACCCGAGAGCGGCGGGGCGGCCTGTCGGCCCCATACCCAACCAGTCGGTGAGGCCCACCAAGCGGCGGACACCAGCAGTTGGTGGAGAAGCCGGCGGCTGGCGAGACTGACAGCCGGGCCCTATGACCGGCCGGATTACCATTGTACCCCTAGGGTGTAGGCCTATATAAACCCCTAGGGCACCCATGCAAAAAGGGTTCCCAACCTATTAGAACTAGACCGCCCCATAGAGGAAGGAGAGAGCTAGCCTTGCCTTCTCTTACCTCCGGCATACAGCTTGAGGAGCACCATTGTACTCACTTGCGCCTTAGTGATCATGCGGAGACCCCGCAGAGCAGGACTAGGGGTGTTATCTCCTAGGAGAGCCCCGAACCTAGGTAAAGTACGCCGGCGTTCATGTCTACGCCTCATCCCGCTTCCGGGCACCGGTGACGTTCTACTCGCTCCCGCCATGATAAGCCATCCATTAGCATATGTCGCACCCAACCCCCGACATTTGGCGTCCACCGTGGGGCGAGGTGCACCGTCGTCCGGAGACCTGTTCTGGACGGGAACCCTTTTCCTCCCTGGCGAGCGTAGCTGGCCCGGCACGCCAGACGGAGTATGTGTCGACGTGATGTGTGGCGCGGAGATCGCCTACGCGGAGAGCTACCTCGCCGACCATGTCGGCGAGGTTCGCCTCTCTGACGAGCCGGCGTCCGATGAGGGCAATGATGGCCCTGAGAGCCGCCTCATCAACCTCCTCGATCAGCTCCACGTAGCCAGCAAGGCTGTTGCGGACTTGGAATCCATTGGCTCCACCGACCCAATGCTTGTTGATTCCGACACTGCATCGCTTGACGCGTTCCCCACCAACGTGGTGGTCTACGACGAGCCACCTCCTTGCGCGGAGAGCGGCCAAAGCGCCATCACGAAAGTGCTTGTCATCGGCCACAGCGAGCACTCTGGCAGAGGTGCTCATGATCCGCTCAACGCGGCACTAGAAGACCTGACAGCACCCATCCCAGAAGACGCCGACGACGAGATGCTGGAAGCACGCCGCATCCAGCTCGTCGAGGGTGCGAAGAAGCTGGCTGCCATGAGACGCCTGTCGGAAGCCTACCGGCGCGAGATGGACCACGCTGTGGGCGGCACGCCAGCTCCCCGTGGGCCCAGCCTCCTTGGCACGGTCCAGCAGCGCGGTGTGGCCATCGCCAACCTGTTCGGGGCAGATCTCCCCGTCTACGCCACGCCCGCGGAAAATATCCGAGCTGCCCAGGCGGCAACAGAAGAGCTAGACAAGTTCGAGGGCGAAGAACGTCGCCAGATGGCGGAGCATGTCCAGCGGCTCCTCGACGCGACTGCTCAGCAGCACGAGGCCGGTTGCCGCACTGAGGCGCGCCACTGGCAAATTGACGATTTGCCTCCCCGCCGAGATCAAGGCGCGACATCTCGGACACCGACTGGTGGCGTCCACGGAAGAAGAGACAAGGTGCTGGCTGCCCGCCGCAGCCGGACTCGCATCACCATCGAGCACGACCAAGACGGCCACCCGAGAGCAATGGAACGACGGGATGACTGTCCGCCTCCTCCCCCTCGCACGGAAAGGCGCGTCTCCCCGCCGCCTATTGATCACCCGACACTCGGCGACCGTCTTGGCCGCCGAGAGGGAGTCGGAGAGAATGATGCCCACCTCCGAATCGACTGTCTCCAATGATCCCTGGCGCTAGAAGAGGAAGATGAGCTGGGTCCGCCTTGTTTTAGCCCGCGCATTCGAGACGAGCCCTTCCCCAAAGGGTTCACGCTCCCAAGAGATACGCCCAAGTGCACCGGCTCCGTGAAGCCGGAGGACTGGCTGCTCGACTACTCCACAGCCGTCAGCATAGCAAACGGCAACAAGCGCGTTGCTGTGAAGTACGTTCCGCTCATGCTCCAGGGCATACCCAGACATGGCTGAACAGTCTAAAACCCCGCAGCATCAATAGCTGGGTCGACTTCACCGAAGCCTTCATCCGCAACTTCACCAGCACGTACAAGCGGCCGCCCAAACCTCGCCAGCTCTCCTTGTGCGTACAAGGCCCCAATGAGTCGACTCGCGACTACCTCACGCGCTGGGCCGAGCTCCGCAACTCTTGCGAAGGCGTGCACGAGGTGCAGGCTATCGAGTACTTCACCGCTGGGTGCCGAGAGGGCACCCTCCTCAAGCACTGACTCCTCTGCGATGAGTCGGCGACCATCGACGAGCTGCTGATCCATGAAGGAAGAAATCCAAGTTGATGCATCTGGCAAAGTGGCCCCTCAAGCTCCTCGAACCCCGGCTGATGACACCAGTTGGCGCCAGCAACCAAGCGACAACAAGCGCAAGGCCATGAAGCCGGCTTCCACAAGCCGGCAGGTGACGACCAGCAGCCGGAAAGGCAGCCTCCGTCCAAGCGCCCGAAGGGCAGCAAGTCCAATTGGCTGCCTCCTTTTTCGTATGAGCAGACTTTTGACGCACCCTGCAAGTTCCACAGTGGCGCGAAGTCGTCCAACCATACCACTCGGAAATGCCATTGGCTCACCAGGATCGCCAAGGGAGACGACCTTCTGCCTCCTCCGCCTGCTGGGCAGCCGCCTCCTCCTCCTCCCCAGCAGCCGGCGGTTCGACCAGTCGGAGCCATACAAAACGAGTACCCTGAAGAGCACGGAGCTTATGTCATGTTCACCAGTGTGGCCGACGATAAGCACAGCAGACGACAACGACAGCAAGAAGTGAATGCAGTGGCGTCGGAGACCCCCGAGTTCATACATTGGTCCGAGAAGCCCATCAACTGGAGCAGAGCTGACCACCCAGAAGTAATGCCCAACCCTGGCTCCTACGCCCTGGTCCTGGATGCCACCTTTGCCACTGATAGGTGAGCTGCTCGGTTTTCCCGAGTTCTGATAGATGATGGCAGCAGCATCGACATTCTGTACAAAGATACCATGGAGAAGTTAGGAATCAAACAAAGGCAGCTTCAGCTCAGTCAGACTGTATTCCATGGCATAGTTCCTCGCCTTTCCTGCTCACCAATTGGCAAGATCCAGATAGACGTCCTCTTTGGAGACAAGGATCACTTTCGACGAGAGCCAGTCTAGTTTGAGGGGTGGACCTTGAGAGCCCATACCATGCACTACTTGGTCGGCTTGCACTGGCCAAGTTCATGGCGGTCCCCCACTACACTTACCTCAAGATGAAGATGCGGAGTTCTAAGGGGATTATGACCGTAGCCGGGGACTACAAGAAGTCGTCCGCTTGTGCGGCAGATAGTAGTCGGCTGGCCGAGTCCCTCGTGATCACGGCCGAGAAGCAGCTCCTTGACCGAGTTGTGGCAATGGCAGGCAAGCAGCCGGAGATGTCACCCAACCCCAAGGAGTCGGAAGCCGAGGGTTCGTTCAAGCTGGACAAAGAGACAAAGAAGATACCCTTGGACCTGGAGCACCCGGAGAGGTACGCTGTCATAGGTGCAAACCTTGACAGCAAATAGGAAGGCGAGCTCGTCGATTTCCTTCATGAGAATCGGGACATCTTTGCATGGTCACCTAAAGACATGCCGGGTGTTCCGACGGATTTCACCGAGCACAAGTTACATGTCCGGTCTGATGCCAAGCCAGTCAGGCAGCCCTTGCGCCACCCGTCAGAAGAGAAGAGTCGTTGTAGAAGAGATAGCCCGACTGCTGGTAGCCGGCTTCATCATGGAAGTGTTCTTTCCAGAGTGGCTGGCCAACCCAGTCCTTGTGCTGAAGAAAAACAAGCAGTGGCGCATGTGTATTGATTACACCAGCCTCAACAAAGCCTGCCCCAAGGACCCGTTTGCTTTGCCGAGAATCGACCAAGTGATAGACTCCACAGCCGGATGCGAGCTATTGAGTTTCTTTGATGCATATTCAGGGTATCACGAGATCAAGCTGAACCCGGCCGAAAGACTGAAGACCGCCTTCATCACACCATTTGGAGCCTTCTGCTACTTGACCATGACGTTCATCTTGAGGAATGCCGGCGCCACATTTCAACGTTACATGCAGAAGTGCCTCCTCAAATAACTCAGCAGAAACGCCCACGTTTACATGGACGATGTCGTGGTGAAGACGGAGAAGCATGGAACGCTGCTAGAAGACCTCCAAGAGACCTTTGAGAACCTACGCTGGTTTCAAATCAAGCTCAACCCGAAGAAATGCGTCTTCGGAGTACCAGTCGGCCAGCTTCTTGGATTCCTGGTGTCAGAGCGCGGCATAGAGTGCAACCCTCTGAAGATCAGGGCCATCGAGAGGATGGAAGTGCCCACCCGACTACTGGATGTGTAGAAGTTCACCGGCTACTTGACATTAATCAACCGTTTCATTAGTCGGCTGGGAGAGAAGGCTCTTCCCTTGTACCAGCTCATGAAGAAGATCACTTTTTTCGAGTGGAACGACAAGGCGGGTGAAGATTTTCTCCAGCTCAAAAAGATATTGACTACTCCACCTGTCCTGGCGGCTGTGACTCCTAAGGAGCCCATGCTCCTCTACATCGCCGCCACCAGCCGAGTGGTCCGCACAGTCATAGTGGTAGAACGCAAGGAGGAAGGCAAGGTGCTACTAGTCCAGAGACTGGTGTATTACCTGAGTGAAGTGCTATCAACCTCCAAGCAAAACTACCCCCACTACTAGAAGATGTGCTACGGCGTGCACTTTGCCGCCAAGAAATTGAAGCCGTATTTTCAAGAGCACCCAATCACTGTGGTCTGCATAGCTCCACTGGCCGAGATCATTGGAAGCCGGGATGCTTCAGGCCGAGTGGCCAAATGGGCATCGATTTGGCCCCCTACACCATCTACTAGCAGCCTCGCACCGCCATCAAGTCACAAGCGCTGGCCGACTTCCTCGCCGACTGGGCCGAGACCCAGTACCTGCCGCCAATGCCCGACTCCACCCATTGGCGGATGCATTTTGATGGTTTCAAGATGCGCACCGGTTTGGGAGCCGGCATCATCCTCACCTCTCCCAAAGGCGACAAGCTCAGATACGTGCTGCAAATCCATTTTGCCGCCTCCAACAACATCGCTGAATACGAGGCACTCATTTACAGGCTCCAGCTTGCCAAAGAGCTTGGTATTCGCAGGATCCTGTGCTATGGTGACTCTGACTTGGTGGTCCAGCAATCGTCAGGCGACTGGGACGCCAAGGATGCAAACATGGCGAGCTACTGCTTCCTCGTACATCAACTCAATGGATATTTTGAAGGGTGCAAGTTTCTCCCTATGCCAAGAAACGACAACGAGCAAGCAGACGCCTTGGCACGAATCGGCTCCACCCGTCAAGCAATACCGACCGGCGTCGCCCTACAACGCCTCCTCAAGCCGTCTATCAAGCCATCACCAAAGTCGGATTCTATCTTCATGCCGGCTCCTCCTGAAGCAGTCGGATCAGACTTGAGAGCTCCAGCAGCCGGCACGGGAATTCTGGCAGGCGGCTTGGGGGCAGCAGCAGCCGCACCGGGCCCGGGGACTGAAGCGGCCAACCCAGAGACTTCAGAGCCCGGCCCGGGGACTGCGGCAGTCGGCCCGGGGACTTCATTGACCCAGCAAGCGGCAGCCGACTCCAACTAGCTGCCTCGTGGCCGAACTGCCCTCGTCCAACTTGCAGACCTGACAGTCGAGGAAATCGCAACACCTTCATGGGCCCAGCCCATCCTCAACTTCCTGGTAAACAAAGAGCTACCGACTAATGAGATCTCGGCCCGGCAAGTGCAACGCCGGGCAGCAGCATACACCATAGTCAATAGACAGCTTGTGAGGCGCAGTGTCACCGGTGTCCACCAGCGCTGCGTCGAGCCGGAGCAAGGCCAAGCAATCCTCAAAGACATCCATCAAGGTGAATGTGGCCACCATGCGGCTTCAAGAGCACTTGTCGCCAAAGCTTTCCGCCATGGTTTTTTCTGGCTGACTACTCTAGAAGACGCCAAAGACTTGGTCCAGAAATGCAAAGGGTGCCAGAAGTTCCGTTTCAAGCCACATCAGCCGGCTTCTGCACTCAAAACTATTCCCATTGCCTGGCCCTTTGCTGTTTGGGGCCTGGATATGGTGGGACCATTCAAAACAGCGTGAGGTGGCATGACTCATCTGCTTTTCGTGGTGGACAAGTTCACCAAGTGGATAGAAGCAAAACCAATCAAGAAGCTGAATGGTCCAACAACTGTGACTTTCATCTCCGACATCACTGTCCGGTATGGCATACCGCACGGCATCATCACCGACAATGGCACAAACTTTGCCAAAGGCGCCTTGGCCTGTTTCTGTGCGACGCGGGGCATCTGAGTGGACTTAGCATCCATTGCCCATCCACAGTCAAACGGCCAGGTGGAGCAAGCAAATGTCCTCATTTTGTTCGGCATCAAGCCCCGACTGGTTGAGCCTCTTGAGCGTTCGGCCGGCTGCTGGCTCGACGAGCTGCCAGCCATCCTCTAGAGCCTGCGCACAACTCCGAACAAGTCAACCGGCTTCACACCTTTCTTCCTCGTCTACGGTGCCGAAGCCGTCATCCCAACGGACATAGAATTCGACTCCCCTCGAGTCACCATGTACACCAAAGAGGAGGTAGAAGAAGCACGTCAAAACGGCATCGATCTGCTGGAAGAGGGCCGGCTGTTGGCACTCAGTCGGTCCAGCATCTACCAGCAGAGCCTGCGCCGATACTACAACTGGAAGGTCAAGCCGAGATCTTTACAAGGAGACCTTGTGCTCTGGCTGATCCAGCGAACAGCCAGCCAACACAAGCTCTCAGCGCCTTGGGAAGGCCCCTTCATCATCAGTAAAGTGTTGGGCAACGACTCCTACTACCTGATCGACACTTAGAATCCTTGAGCACGCAAGAGGGACGACTCCGGCATGGAGACGGAGTGGCCATGGAATGCAAATCTCCTCCGAAGATTTTACAGTTGATACAGTATGTACCACGCTACCTTTTGTATTAAAGTACGAAGACTCCAGGTCCCCTGAGAAGAGCTTGGGGACTGCCCTCTTTTATCTATATGATAGCAATTATGCCTATGAGCATGTCATTTTCTTTATGCCGCTTGGCACCGGGTCCGACTAGTCAGCCCGGGGACTTGCCGCCTTGTATTATGAAATGCTTCCTGCAGCCGGACAAGTAATGTGTTGGCACTTAAGTCGTCTCCTGCCAGAAGCTGCAGCTCGTAGAGCGACTATCTTGTGGGTAGGAGCAAGGCAGAAAGGGTGTCCACATTAAAAATGGCTAAGGACACAAAGCACGTGCATAGTTTAAGCCAGATTCCCACCTTCTACGACCGACTGTTGAGCAGCCGGCCTGCCGGCTTCTACTTAACTTGCTAGAATGTTCTAGGTACTTTCCTTCCCGGAAGTAGCTAAGTACTTGACCGAGCCATAGTCCGCAGAGCGGCTACTCGGCTGGCAAGACGGCAACCAAGGGAAAGCGGCAAAGGAAAAAGGCAAAGAGCAGCAAGCAAGAAAATATAGACCTCGAAAAAATATTTACATAACAAAGGCCCTTGGCCGATCTTCAAAACACAAGTTTAAGATACAGCCCGCCGGTGAAATTGTGCAATATTAACAAGTTCGTCGAGACTAATAGACAGGTAAAGCAAAAGATAAACTGGTGGCCTAGGAAGCGGCAGACGGGTTCGATGGATCGGAGGAATCGGTAGCGCCAGTTGGTGGACCGGCCGACTGGTCAGTCTCCGCTTGGTCGCCTCCAACAGTAGCCGACTCGGTTGGGCGTGGCTCGTTGCTGGAGGCGCGGTCGAGCTGGGGCTGGCCGTCCGCTCCGACCCCTGGCGCCTGGTCTTCTCCTTCCTCCTTCGCCTCGCCTTCTTCCTCGCCGCTGGAGTCAATCAACTCCGCCGAGTCCTCGCCGTCTTCCGGGTTCAGCCCGAACCATTCCGGCGGCGCCTCGGCGCCATTCTCAACCCGCTCCGGGACAAAGATGCTGGTGTCGGTGTATTTGGCGATTGACACCGCGCGCCTGACGAGGTCATCTTCCACGACCGCCAATTCCTCCTGAGCCTCCAGCCGGAATGTGGCTAGCTGGGCCAGACTCAGCCCAGGGTACCATGCCTTGATGAACTCCAAGGCCCGGCGCGCTCCAGCCCGGGCCGAGGAGCCCTTCTAGGCCTCAAGACGGCTGGCCGCCACCTCCAGCCAGTCGGCAGTCCGACTGGGAGTGCGTGGTGCCGGCATGTCAGGCCATAGGGTGGCGATCACCTGGGCGCCGACACGCTGAAGCCGTGGCAGCATCCGGTGAGCCGGCCAAAGACGGGCCTCGATGCTCAGGATCCGCTCGTTAAGGGTTCGGGGGGCGTCGGCGGCGATCTGCGCACCGCCCACCCTCCGTCATTCGCGATCAGCTTCAATGGCCTGGTTGGCAGCGTCCAAGTGACTAGGGAAGAAGTCTGCCAAGACAGAAAGCAAAGAGCCAAAGGTAAAGACGAGAAGCCGGCTCGACCAACAGCCGGCAGCTCAAAGAAGGAAAAAGAGGGAAGCTCACCATCGACTATGTCCTCGATCTCGAGAAGGCCAGAAGTCAGCATCGGATCCTTGTCGGTCCAGGCGGAGCGTTCGGTCGCAAACTCAGCAAGGAGGCTGGTCTCCTTGTCCTCCGTCCCCTTCTGGGCTTTCTTGAGGAGCTCCTTCTGTTCCTCCAGTTGCGCGACAAGCCGGTCCTGCTCTTCAGCCAGCTTGCTGCGCTCCTCCTTAGCATGCAACGCAGTGTTCGCTTCGCCCAGCTGCTTCTTCAAGGTAGCGTTGGCCTCTATGGAAGAAAAGAAGAAAGGAAGGCATCAGTTGCCAACAAAGAAGAAAGGGAGATCCAGCCCGACGACTCAGTAGTCGGCCAGAATCTCGGGGACTACAGCCCGCAGTTGCGCCAGCGCGCCCCCACGGAGAAAGTAGTCATCAATAGAAAGAATAATAGTCGTCGGGGAGATCCGGCCTGACTGCTCAGCAGTCTACCCAAATCTCGAGGACTACAGCCCACGGGTGCGCCAGCGCGCCCCCACGGAAAGGGAAGAAGACTTACACCGGCCCTCCGACAAGTCGGCAACACGTTGATCCAACTCCAGGACCTTGGAGTTGTAGGAGGCAGCATGAAGGTTATGATAATCCTGTAGCAAGGATATCAGCACTTAGAGCCTGCTAATTAAAGTTCCGAGCCGCCTGCTCAGCAGCCAGCCCGAAACTTGGGGACTACACCCAGTGGGTGCGCTGGCACGCCCCCACGAAGCAATACAGGAGTTAAAAACAAAAAAAGCAAGAAGCATACCGAATGGCCTTTTGCGATGCCAGATACGCCTTATTGCAGTTCTTGATTGCGTCGGCTTCGGCGCGGAGTTTGGTTTGAACATCCAGCATCGCCTTGTTCAGAGGGCCTGTCCCGCCGACCCGCACCCACCAAGTGGGTGCGGCGCTAGTCGCCTTGGTGTCCGGGGCCGAGGAGCTCGCGGCGCCAGTCTCCAACGGGCGTGGCGCCGAGGCCTGCTTTCGCAAGTCGGCGACGCGTCCGTGTGCCGACCTCAAGAGTCGGGCCCGTCGCCACCTTGTTTTCAGTCGGCGGCACCGGCGGGTCTACCGGCTGCTCGCCTGGCGCGCTCCCAGACGGCGGCAGTGGAGGCACATTCACGTCCGGCATGGCGACGTCGCCGCCGTCCCTCTCCATGACCGGGTGCTCGTCGCCGGCCTCCCTAGTCTGCGCCACGAACTCCGGAGGTGGCGGCGTAGAGTTCAGGGGAGTGATGAAAATCGCCGACTGGCGGCGCACGGCTTCTTCAGCCTGCTTCTTCGCTGCTTCGGCGGCCTTGGCCTCCACTAGTTTCTTCACGGCGGCGACCTCTGCCTTCTCCCAGCGGGCGGCTTCCTGCTCTTCACACACTTCTCGCGCGTTCCGCTCCTTCGGCTCCCGAAGGTCGGTGGCCGAATCGATCCGCTGAATGGTGGTGGAAGTCTCCACCGACCTCACGATGGAGGCAGCGGCCGATTTCTCAAGAGAGAGTGGAGCCCTAGATCAAGGGAAACAAAGTGAAGAAACTCAGACAGAGTCAACAAGGAAAAAATGAACGTACAAGATAAACGTGGTACTTACGCGGAAACCAGCTGCGGCTTCTTCACCTCCTTGCGGAAGCGGATGGCCTTCGCGGCCGCTTCATCCCGCTTGGTCGCCACGGCCGAGCCCTTGGGCTTCTTCGGCCGGCTGCCAAACAACCTCAGCGCGGCCCTGCACTTCTTTGCGCCGCCTTGGGTATCCGGCGCGGCAGACGAGCTCGCGCCCGGCGGGCCGGCTCCTAGCTGGTGGCGCGGGGTGACTTCCCCCGTGTCATCATCAGGCAAGTCCTCGAGGCTGGCTCCGAGCCTTGGGCCGCCTACTTCGCCGCCTCCTCCCTCAGCGTCGTCCTCCAAGGCCGCAGCCCCCAGATCAGGGTCATCGACGTTGCTCTCCACTCGGTCGGGGATGAATTGGCGCTCTGGCCCCGCGGTGCCTGCTGCCGGCTGGAGGAGGGGACTTTGTTCAAAGGCCGATTGGTCAGGCTGGACAACACGAACTCGGTAACAAAGAGACAGAGAAACAAAGACAGATGTCTTACAATAGGTGGGGGGTTGGCACGTGAATACGGCTCCTTGCCAGACCACCACTCATCCGTGAGCTCGCAGTTTGCAAGGTAGTTCACCATGTGAGCTACCTCTGCGTGAGGCATCTCCTTGGTGCACAACCGACTCGGGTACCGATGTCCGCTCATCTGGCAGATCATGTGAGGGCGGCTCTGGAGCGGGAACACTCGGCGCGCCATGAAGGCGGATAGCAAGTCGGGCCCGGTCAGGCCCTCCGACTGTATCAGCACTCGGAGTCGCGCGATAGCGGCGGCTCCGGAGGGCGACAATGTCTTGGCCCGGTACGACCAGTTGGGCCGCCTCCCAGCCGGCGGGCCGACTTCGTAAGCCGGCAAGTTGACCCAGTCGCCCTAAGCAAAAACGCTCTTCACGTAGAAATACGACCACTACCACATCTTCACCGACTTGATCAACATGATGGGAGGAAACGGAATGTCGGCCGCCGACCTCCGCACCGTGATGAACGCGCCGGATTGGGCCGGCACGCCGGCGACGAGGGTGCCGAGCTTGATGTAGAAGAACTCCCCCCAAAGCTCAATGGTGGGGAGGACTCCGAGGAAGCCTTCGCACAAGGTGACAAAGGCGGACAGCAGCACCACCGTGTTCGGGGTGAGGTGGTGCGGCTGGAGACCGTAGAATTCGAGGAAGGCCCGGAAGAAGCTGCTCACCGGCAGGCCAAGGCCGCGCAGGCAGTGCGAGCGGAAGATGACCCACTCGCCCTCCTCCGGCGCCAGCGAGATCTCCCCCCTCGGCACAAGGCGGACCCTCACGTGGCCCTTGCCGGGTAGCCGCCACATCTGGCAGAGGAATTCAACGTGGTCGTCGTGAACTTCGGAGCCGTCCCATGCTCTGGAGCGCGCCATGGGGGCGTGGGGGTGGAAGATGAGCTCATCGGGAACGAACCACCGCAGCGCTCAGCGTAGCTTGGAGGCGCAACGGCGAGAAGAAGAAGAAGGAGGAAAGAGTGGGGAGGAGCGACGCGCGTGCTCCGCCGCTCCCCCCTTCTCCCCCTACGGGCTGCGGAGCCGAGGGGGCGATTGACAGATTTACTGCACCCATGACCCCACGCCCCGTGTTTATCGTGCTAGTTACTGCACGCAGTAACTCCGCGAGAAACTCAACCTCCCACCTCGGCCGCAGTGGATCCGCTCGTGTGCCGAGGCATGGTAGTGGAGGGCCCCGCCAGCAGGCACGTCCCATCGCGAGTGTGGGTTGGCAGACTGGCCCGGCCACTCGTTGCCACGTGATAGGACCATAACGGGCAGCGGCCTGGAGGCTTAGCTAGCACGCCACTTAGATCCCGCCGAAGCGTTCAAATTTTTGGATGAGTCAGATTGCGCGAGTCTGACTCCTCTAGTCGGCCCAGCAGAAGTCGGACGAGGCTCCACCTCAAGCACTCGGAGAAAGAAATTGTTGAGGCTCCTCGGCTGATCAACCGCGGCACCTCACCAGCATCGGGGACTACTGTCGGAGTAATAGGCCACGGGTAGGCCAACCCGAGGCCCAGAACCTTTCAAGACATCGGGGTTGGCTGTGCCCCTCAAGGCACCAAGATGAAGTGCCGTGTTCTGGTGGCCGGCTGAAGGAATAGCCGGCTGCCCGTAGACGGCCGAGTTCCAGAGACCGACTTCAAGACTAGCCGACTCCTAGTTGGTGGCTTCTAGAGAAGCCGACCCCTAGCAGTCGGCCCATGGCGCCAACAAAGCATGCGCCCTCGTCAAGAAGGACAAGAAAGAGAATGGCTACAGTGTAGCCCAACCCCCCCCCCCCCCCCGTCCAAGGACACGCGTGGCCACACTGCACTGTACCGGCAGAGATCTCCGTCGGGCGCGGCATTGTTGCCACGCCATCCTTGACATCACCACAAGCAGGCGGAGTCCTGCTCCCACGACGGCCTGTCGGTATGGCACAAGGATGACAGGCCCCACCAATCAGCAAGAGCTTGGAAGATGGCAAGAGCCCCACCAGTCGGACCCGATGGAGGTCGGCCCCCGGCAGTCGGCCCGCCCTTTCCTCGGGACCCACGCGCCATTAACCGGACGAGACACGGAGTGGCTACAGTAATTGCCCACCGGGCGGCGGAGCTGTAGCCACGATCCCCTGACCAAGCCTGCGTCATTAGAGTCACGGCTACAGCGATCAGCAGCCGACAAGACCCGAGAGCGGCGGGGCGGCCTGTCGGCTCCATACCCAACCGGTCGGCGGGGCCCACCAGGCAGCGGGCCCCAGCAGTCGGCAGAGAAGCCGACGGCTGAAGAGACTGACGGTCGGGCCCTATGCCTAGCCGGATTACCATTCTACCCCTGGGGGGTAGGCCTATATAAACCCACCAGGGCACCCATGCAAAGGGTTCCCAACCTGTTAGAACTAGACCGGCCCATAGATGAAGGAGAGAGTTAGCCTTGCCTTCTCCTGCCTCCAGCATACAGCTCGAGGAGCACCATTGTACTCACTTGCGCCTTAGTGATCATGCAGAGACCCCGCAGAGCAGGACTAGTGGTGTTATCTCCTAGGAGAGCCCCGAACTTGGGTAAAGTACGCCGGCGTTGGTGTCTACGCCTCATCCCGCTTCCGGGCACCGGCGACGTTCTACTCGCTCCCACCATGATAAGCCATCCATTGGCATATGTCGCACCCAGCCCCCCGACACTATGCGATGGAGCCAGTTGCCCCAAAGTTCAGCCCATGGTCTTCTTGTTCGATCACTTTTGATCGCAGGGACCACCCCACCAGTATCCATCATGGCTGTTCTGCCGCATTGGTCCTTGACCCCATCATTGACGGATTTCACCTCACTCGAGTCTTTATGGACGATGGCAGCAGCCTGAACTTGCTTTATTAGGATACAGTACGCAAAATGGGTATAGACCCCTCGAGGTTCAAACCCACCAAAACCACCTTCAAAGGTGTCATCACAGGTGTAGAGGCCTGTTGCACGGGCTCAATAACACTGGAAGTAGTCTTCAGATCTCCGGACAACTTCCGAAGCGAGGAGTTAATCTTCAATATCATCCCCTTCCGCAGTGACTATCATGCACTGCTCGGATGAATCGCATTTGCCAGATTCAATGCGGTACCGCATTATGCATACCTAAAGCTCAAAATGCCAGGACCTCGCAGGGTTATAACAGTTAATGGAAACACAGAGCGCTCGCTCCGCACGGAGGAGCACACTGCGGCCCTCGCAGCAGAAGCGCAAAGCAGCCTTATGAGGCAAACCGCCAATTCGGCAAAAAAGACCCCGGACACCTGCAAGCGAGTCCGGAGTACCGTGCAAGAGGATCACCAGGCACGTTTAGAGCTTGCCTAGAAATTCGGCCTCCGTCCTAGTCCCAGTCAAGCGGTGAAATTTGTGCCGCGCATACATAATTACGCACTCAAGATACCATGGGCATAGGCAGAGGCACGGCCATGGCACGGCCCACAATGCAGCTCAACCGCTTCAGGACCCGTATACCTCTAACATTTTCTTCCTTTTAGGCCCCTATTCTCTGAAGGCCCTCTCCGATCGTCTAATTATCGGACCCGTCACGGGAAGGAAACACCAAGGAAGCAAGAAGCTTTAACGTACAAGGGAATACTCAGCTGCTCTCTGATAACAATCGATATACCTGTTTTGTATACCCACACGCAGCTTGACCTTGGATAGGACATGTCAAATAGTCCCGTTTTTTTACTTATTGCACTACATGTATGCATACGCTTTGACGTATCATTTAAATAACAATGTACAACATCAGCTCATTATTGCATTCCTTTATCTTTTTCCTGTCTGCTTACTTACGACAAGTCGCACCCATACATTCTGATACGACCAGTGCACTAGGGGCTTCAGTGTACCCCATAACATGGCATGAAAAGTCCGAACACTTTCGATAGTGCGGCACCCCAAACTTATAGCATTATATGCATCAACTCTGAATCATGTCTTGGGTCAATAGTTGGGTGTGCCCGGCTCCCATGTTTTGGTACCTTACGTTCTGCTATATCGGCTAACATAGCATTGGGAGAAGTACTCGATTGTGTCCCGGTTCTTCCGGACAAGCACCTCGGTAGAGAAAGCCAAAAATTGACTGTCATGATGCGGCGAGAGCTGGTCTCTATTTGAGAGGTCTCAAATCCTTAAAGATTTTTTCCACTTCGGGTGAGGAGTCGGCCTTGTCTGATTTAGGCGTACATAGCGCCCCAAGTTCAACCTTCCGAATACTAGGGGCTTCGCCAAAATTTAAAATTGTAGACATCTATGGCTAAGTGTGAGTGATAAAGCTTTATAGTCCGATTTCCTGGTTCGTTATGCTGAACACCTCCTTCGAAGGACCCAAAACTGGGATAAAGAGTGATCAGGTTTATCCTGAACACCTCAGTACTAGTTACATGGGGGCAGAAGCCGACGACTGGCCAACTCTCAAATTTTATAAACAGCCGCACAGAAGGTAATATTTTAAATCAACAAGCGTTACATAGCGCACATGAACTCGTTTCACATTACAGGATCACATGAGTACATTCATTCAAATATTACATCCTTAGCACATTCCTCTGCCACAAGGCGAGCACCCTTCAGGACACTGTCATAAAACTTTTCGGGGTGGCGATGCTCCTTGCCCTCCGGCGGCCCCTCCTTCACCTGCTTTTCGGCGTCCATCTTCCCCCAGTGCACTTTCGCCCGGGCAAAAGCCCTGCGCGCACCCTCAATGCAGACGGACCGCTTTATGACTTCAAACCGTGGGTAGGCGTTCATAAGCCACCTTACCAGGCCGAAATAGCTGCCAGGCAGGGGCTCGCCAGGCCATATCCGGACTATGAGGTCCTTCATGGCTAGTTCGGCCGCCTTGTGAAGCTCGAGCAGTTGCTTCAACTGGTCGCTCAAGGGCATCGGATGTTCGGTCCTAGTATATTGAGACCAGAACAACCTCTCCGTCGAGCTCCCTTCCTCGGCCCAGTAGAACTCTGCAGCATCCGACACACTGCTGGGTAGATCTGCGAACGCTCCTGGAGAGCTCCGAATTTGGGTAAGTAAAAGGAAAGTTTCCTTCACATGCTTGCTTTGCATAATGAATGCCTTACCCACCGCTCTCTTCCTGACCGCCTCAATTTTCTGGAGGGCCTTTTGGGCTTCGACGTTGGCATTTTGTGCGTTCTCGAGGGCCTTCGCAAGCTCGGACCCTTGCATCCTAGAGTCACGCTCCAAGGACTAGTACTTCTTGACAAACTCGTAGAGCTCTTGCTGAACCTCTCCGACTCGGGCCTCTTGCTTCTCGAGCTCGGCGTGCTCCTTGGCCGCTTTGGCTTCGGCCTCAGACAGCGCCTTCTTCAGGGTCACCACTTTGGTCGTGGCCCCTAGCAAACTTCATGACGATCCTGTGATCTAACAACCAGTTTCCTTTTTCTTTATTAATAAACAGATGAGGTACCACTTACCTTTGTTCTCTTCGAGCTGCCTCTTGGTAAGGCCGTTCTCTTCCTCGGACTGCTCAAGGTTCCGCTTCAGTGCGGAGACCTCCGCCGTGTTAGCGGCAGCGGCCAGCAGTGAAGCCTGCTTATTCACATAGACATATTCTGATTAGACTCCTATGATTATTATTTGATCCTTTGTTCGGCCTTTCTTCCGAACACCAAACAGAGCATCAGGGGCTACTGTCTATGCTGTAATATTTTCTCATAATTTGATTACTTACCTCGAAGCCTCTTAGGAGGCTGGCACAGGCTTCAGAGGCGGACTGAACCTTCTTGACCACCGCACTCATGATAGTGCGGTGCTCTTCGTCAATGGAAGCGCCACGAAGCGCTTCCAACAAATTGTCCAATGCCCCTGGATGGACAAAGTCCATCAGCACAGACGGCTTGTCCCCCTTAGACTTGCTGCCCCCAGCATTAGAGCCCATGGGAGTCTTGCCCCTCGTGCGCCCAGCGTCCGGAATGTCGCTTGGGGCGCTTCCGGAACTGTCTCCCCTTGGTTCAATACCCTCTGAGACAACACCTCGACATCGTCTGTAGGGCGGGGGGAGGAGGCGGTCGGGAGTGAATTGTTGTTCATCTCCGACGGGCCCAAAGACTCATCCGAATAGGATACGTCGATACGGGCTTTGGAAGGGCTGCATGATCATGTTCGGCATGATAAGAAGTAATAAAATAAAACATACCAAGAACTATTATGGTATCCAGATACTTATGACTTCGCTATGGGCTTGTCCCTGGGTAACCACTCCTCGTCACTAAAAGCGGCTGCCGTGGAGCAGTCCGGAAGGAGAGTCCTTCCCCTTCTTGTCTCCCCTGGCTAGTGGGGAGAACTTTCCTATTCCTCCTCCTCGTTTTCGTGGGAGGAGGGCGCCTCGGTGTTATTGGACGATGAGTCCAATACGACCTTGCGCCGGAGACCTTTCCTGGTCCCTGTGGCCTTCTTCTTGGCCTTCTTCTCCGGCGCCTCATAGGGCGCCGGAACCAGCATCCCCGTTAAGAGAGCCCTTGCTGGATCTTCGGGCAGTGGGGCCAGACAATCGATCCACTCCGCTGTCGCGACCCATTCCTGTTAAATGGCGTGGAGGCTTAGATCCCCCACATGATTATACTAGGGAAAGAAACATCTTATGAGATATAAGGAGCTTACCAGATTGGCAGGGCGCTTTGCGCTGAGTCCGCGATCCTCTGTAAGGGGAGGAGGTACCTCGATGGACATGAACAGCAGCCTCCAGATGTCCTGGTGTGTCATGTCGAAGAGCTCTCGCAGCGTCTGGTGCTTAGCTGGGTTGAAATCCCACATATTGAATGCCCTTCTTTGACACGGGAGGATCCGGTGGAAGAACATGACCTGGACCACATTGACAAGCTTGATTTTCTAGCTTATCATGTTTTTAACACAGTTCTGGAGTCCGGTCAGCTCCACTGATGAACCCCAGGATAGTCCATTCTCTTTCCAGGAGGTGAGCCGTGTGGGGATGTCGGATCGAAATTCGAGGGCCTCCACCCAGTTGGTGTCACGCGACTTGGTGATGTAGAACCACCCCGATTGCCACCCCTTCACTGTCTGCACATAGGAGCCTTTGAGCCAGGTGACGTTGGGCATTTTTCCCACCATGGTGCCTCCGCACTCCACTTGCTGGCCGACCACCACCTTCGGTTTAACATTGAAGGTCTTCAGCCATAGACCGAAGTGGGGCTTGATGTAACGCCCTCGATGCGGCTATATCTCCCACGTGTCGAAGAACGACTTAGAGGCATAACCGCATTGAAAGCAATGTCGCAAGTGAGGTAATCTTCACACAACCCATGTAATACATAAGGGAAAGAGATGCATAGTTGGCATACAATCGCCACTTCACACAAATACATGAATAAAGCATTACATCATCCAGATACAATCAAGGCCCGACTACGGAGCCAAAATAAAAGAAGAACCCCAAATGCGACCAGGTCCCCGATCGACCCCAACTGGGCTCCACTACTGATCAACTAGAATGAAACAACACAAAGGACAAGATCTTCATCGAGCTCCTCATTGAGCTTGGTTGCGTCATCTGCACGGACTCATCGGCACCTGCAAGCTGGTTTTGGAAGTATCTGTGAGCCACGGGGACTCAGCAATCTCACACCCGCGTGATCAAGACTATTTAAGCTTATAGGTAGGGTAAAAGGTATGAGGTGGAGCTGCAGCAAGCGACTAGCATATATGGTGGCTAAAACATACGCAAATGAGAGCGAGAAGAGAAGGCAAAGCACGATCGTGAAACTATGATCAACAAGTGATCCTAGAACAACCTACGTCAAGCATAACTCCAACACTGTGTTCACTTCCCAGACTCCGCCGGAAAGAGACCATCATGGTAACACATGCGATTGATGTATTTTAATTAAGGTCAACTTTAGGTTTTCTACAACCGGACATTAACAAATTCCCATCTGCCCATAACCGCGGGCACGGCTTTCAAAAGTTCAATCCCTGCAGGGGAGTCCCAACTTAGCCCAAGACAAGCTCTCACGGTCAACGAAGGATATACCTTCTCCCGAGATATTCCGATCAGACTCGATATCTCGGTTCTACAAGACAACTTAGACAATGATAAAACAAGTCCAGCAACACCGCCCGAATGTGCCGACAAATCCCGATAGGAGCTGCACATATCTCGTTCTCAGGGCACACTCAGATGAGCTCTCCATACAACTAAAACCAAACCTCGAGTTTCCCCGAGGGGGCGCTGCACAGGACTCTAGTTTGGACCAACACTCAGAGGAGCACTGGCCCGGGGGGGTTAAAATAAAGATGACCCTTGAGTCCGTGAAACACAAGGGAAAAAGGCTAGGTGGCAAATGGTAAAACCAATGTTGGGCATTGCTAGAGGAGTTTTATCCAAGGCGAACTGTTAAGGGGTTCCCATAATAGCCCAACCGCGTAAGGAACGCAAAATCCGGGAACGTAACACCGATATGACGGAAACTAGGGCGGCAAGAGTGGAACAAAACACTAGGCAAATGGACGTAGTCGAACGAATCCTCACAACATGACGTTATCGGAACCAACCCGAAGAAGCAACACCGGAAAGAAGCAAACAACATAGTAAACAACCAACACATAGACAAGGCATGATGCACAAACAATTATGATGCATGTCTGGTTTAATGAAGCATGGCATGGCAAAGTGCACAAACAACACTACAAGTTAAGTGGAGCTCAATATGCAAACACCACATGCCTTATTTAGTTCTCTCTCGTTTATGTACTCAACAAGATTAAATGTTGTTAGCATGGCAAGAGGTGAAACATGATGAAACCATCTAATCTAGGAAAGTTTAAATGAGGCCGGAACAACAAAACAACAAGTCCGGAAACTCCTCATATGCATATATTAGGTTTGGTCCTGTTCTGCCCTAAACACAATTTTAGAGTTATTAAACATGCAAGAAAATTGCACCATGATAAACTAGGCATTTTTCCACCCCATTTACATATAAAGTTTATTAAATTCGGAGTTACGTTTATTTAGTTATGAATTAAAGCATTTTAACATGGCATAGGAGCAAATTTAAACAAACATCATTTTAGACATTTTAAACATGGATGAAAGTGGCATATAATTAACCTACATATAATTCTAAGCATTATTCATATATAATTCATTTTAATCCGATGCACCAATTGTGAGTCATTATATGCATGTAGTCTAGGGGCTTTCCTGCAAAACTGCTGCTCTCCGGATAATTACAGAAATTCACACAGCCTAAAAAACCTATACAGGCCGAATCTGGCAGCCTAGCCCAACAGGAGGGGTAAAAAGGAGGGGCTCGGGGTGCCCTCACCATGGACCAAGCCCAAGTGGGTGGGGGAGGAGGCGCGCTGGGCCTGAACTAGAGTCCAGCTAGTGACCCACGCGCGTGGTGGTCGTGCGCTCGATGCAGAGCTGTTGCCTCTCGCTGAAGAAGAAAGGCAGTGGCGCCATGGCGATAGGAGGCAGGAGCTCGCAGCAGCGGGGCTCTTCCCGGCCAGAACGCGTCTGATCCCGCAGGAACGACGCTAGGGCGAACGGATCCATGTAGGAGGAGATGAAGCAGGGGCTTGAGGCGACGAGGTTGAAGGAGGTTGCTGTTTGCCTGAAGGGAAAAACAGAGAGTGATTCAGAGAGGAACAGGGGAAGGAAGCAGAGAGAGATAGGAAGGAGAGGATGGAGAAGAGGTGCGGCGACCTGCTGGTGGTGGGGGAACTCCAGCGACACCGAACTACAGAAGGCGGGCCTTGGCGTCGGCTGGAGGAGGTCATCCATGGCGCTGCTCTTGAGTACCTGAGAGACACAGAGGGAGGTACGTGAGAGAGATAGAGAGAGAACACGGGAGAGGAAGGAGAAGAAGACAGAGAGGAGCAGGACAAGGCCGGTCCTGGTCGTGGTCGCCGGCAGCGGGGTCGCCGGAGGGCACGGCCTGCTGGGTCCTGAGGCAAGCTGGGTCTGGGGGTTTAGCAGAGGAGCTCGGTGGGGATGGATCGATGGGTGGATCGGGAAGGCACAGGAGACTGCCATTTGGGTGGATGGGGAAAAATGAGGTGGATCTGGCAATGATCCCGAGAGGATTTGAAGTGGCGGCGGGCAGGAGGATGGAAGGGACAAGTGGCCTAAAAGCTAGGGTTCGGTCTGATTATATAGGTAGCGGGTTAGAAGAGGCAAGCTTTGGACCCTCCGGTCGTAATCGGACGGACGAGAATAAATATGTTAGGAAGTCCAATTAACAAAACGAAGACGTTTTGTAGATGTTTGCGGATGATCCGGACACAACGGTAGCGACACCCCGGGTCGGGTCCGGGACAGCTTTCGGGCGTGTGCGTGAGGAGCCCATGCACTATGCAAGGAGGGGGTTGGTAGCAGACTGTGCAGAAAGCTTTGGGCCGAGAGAAGAGAAGAGAGAGAGACCCGGCGACTGTTTCTGGAGACCGAAAACGTCTGACGTTAGACCGGCTATATTGCCGCTATAGTTCACGGTTGGGCTATCAAACGAGCTCCGAATGCGATGAAACTTGGCAGGCGACCTACTAACAACATAACAACACCACATGCCAACTTCCATCCCATTCCGAGAACATTTTCCGACCACTTATAAAATACTATTTTGGACATGCAGCGGGCGCGTGCGAGTGTGGTTGGGCTCAGAACGGACAACGGACGGAACTGGGGGAACCCGGACGGATGCAAGTTTTGAAAACATGAAGATGCAATGCACATGATGACATGACAAGATGCAACACCCAAGCGAATGACATGGAAACGACAGTGAATAACTGGAGGACACCTGGCACATCGGTCTTGGGGCGTTACAACACTCCACCACTACGAGAGGATCTCGTCCCGAGATTTAGAATGGCACCGGAGGAACAACGGAAAAGAAAGAGAAGAGGTAAAACTAAGTTGATGCTTTGACAAACGAGTGAAACCACAACCTTGAGAGGTTGAATAAATTTGAGAAAGAACACAAAGAAGGTGAATAAGGTCGAAAACACTCCTTTAGAAAAGAGTAACAAAGAACATTGCGAAAAGACCTTGAGGTTGAAGGGCAAGATAAATATTGAAACCACTCCGGTTGGAACAAGATAGAAAAAGATTAAGAATGATATAATTTGGGCAGCATTCCGACTGAAAAGAAATGGAATTCAATAAGAACTTGGTAAGATGAAAAGATACTTGATGAAATCACAACATACATCCTCCGGAACTATTGAATGCATGGAACAAGGGGTAAGAATGATCTCAGACAACGCTCCAGTTGAGAAGATATGCAAGGCTTGATAAGGCGAAAAGAACTAGAAGAGATGACACCACGCTCCGGTTAGATGGATAAGACAGGAAAGAACATGATCTTTGACAAAACGAGATGATGGGTTGAAGAGAGCAACAATACAATGCCTCCGGAACAAAAGTGAGAATGGACTGGAATGAACGAAGGGAAACAAGATCTTGAGAGAGCATGCTTACAACAAATGCTAGAACAGAGTTGTTGGAAGACCAACAACGAAACGAATAAGCTTGATATGGTCTTATGGAATACATCTCAAAATTATGAGGTGACAGCCTGCCACTCACGGGTAAAGAATTGGATTGGTATGAACAAGGAGACGAGAAAGCTTATTTCACCGGAAGGATGAAAGAAGAACTTGGGTCCTTTATGAGCACCATAATAGCAACAATCGTTAGGGAAGGCTTTAGGTGAAACATGACACCAGATAACTCCAACGAAGAGGTTGGTGGATTTAAAATACCTCATTCTTAAGAACATGTGAATCATGAAACATGAACTCAAATTATCAAGAATGACATAAAACCACCTCCCATGATAGGGAAGAACGAATTGCACTCCGGATTGCAAGATGAAGAATACTTGAGCTCCTTAGAAAAGAATGTCGATGAACACTTCGAAAAGGAATTAAATCCTTGATGAACCAATCATATATAACCTCCATGAAGAACTCCGGTAACAAAAAGGATAATCAAACGGAAGAAAAGAGAAGTTGAAAACATTAAGTGAAGCCTTGAAATGATTTAGATGGATCTCCGTGACAAATAATAATAATAATAATAATAATGAGAGATCTTGGAACTCCAGGAAAAGAAAGATGAACAAATGAGATCAAGAATTTTAATGAACCTCCGGAATAAGGAATTAAATCACTTGGATGAAACAAAGAATAAGAATTACGTTGTGCGCATCCTTCACCAATTGAATTGATGATGAGCAAACGGATTTGGCATACTACTTATTCTCGAAGAAAGGATTAAGATAGATATCGTGCCAACTTGATAAGGTCTTCAACGAAACACCGGTGGAATCAAAACATCGAATGAATTGATATGATAATGAAAGAAGAGGAATCTTGCACAAACCACCGTAAGAATTAAAATGACCAAAGGGAAGATAAAGAAAACACCGGGAAGAATTAGCAAATGAATGAAGAAACTTGAGAGAATTTAGATGCAAGTGAACAAAAAGATCACGAGCTGATTAGAGGATATTTGAATGATGCACCGGTAAGATTTAGAGAATGAGAACTGAAAGCTGAGAATGAATAAATCTTCTGAAATGATGGGCTCCGGAGAATCAAACTGAAAAAAAAACTCCTGAATTGCTTCGGATGGGTAAAAAGAATTCTCACAATCAAAAACAATTATGAGAGGATGGCAGTAAGCTAGAACCACGAATCTTTGAGAGAACGGATAAGATATGAAGGTAAAACTCTTCTTCGGTCTACAAAATCCGAGAATGACGACGAGAGACACCACCATGAATTGTTGAGACACTCCGGAATAAAGAAGAATAGAAAAGTTGAACCAATGATGAAAAGAATTTGAAAGATCTTGGAGAAGACATTTGACTGATGATAATTCATTCTTACGTCAAACTTCAAAATGAATTTGAGAATAACTCCGGTAAAAATTAGAAGAGTCAGGTAAGATCCTGGGAAAAGACCTGTGGGTTAGGGCCCACTGAAAAGAAACAGCATTGAACGATTTGAAGAGAGATAATGCACCGGTTGAAATAAAAGACTTGAATGAGAGAACATCCTCGAAAGATCTTGAACGAATGCAGAGTGGAAAACACAAATCTTCGAGATATCTTGAGCACTCCGGAACAATTGAATAGCAAGCGGGGAATGATTAAGAATTGCACCGGCATGAGAAAGCATTGAAACAAGGAAAGGATATGATCAACAAAGCTTGACTTGAAACCACCGGAGATGAAAAGAATGAAGAATGACGAACTTGAGGCTCCATTAGAATCTTCATGAGAATCACCGGATAAGAAAATTGATTGAAAAGAAAGAAGAGGCTCCACATGAATAAGTTGGATAGTTGATTAAGAAATCTTAGTCCGTATAGAAAAACAAGGGTGGTTGGGAGGGAAAAACAAAGGCAACTTGGAGACGGATGAAACAAACACCGTTGAGAAAAAAACTGATAACTGATCTTGCGAATGTTGAAGTGATCGGATCCACTTGAAGAGAAGCACACCAGTTGAAAAGGATTGACATGACAACCTCGATGATCAAGAAGGATTAGTATTCACATCGAAGTATGAGAACGCCGTTTAGGAAAGGTATGGAATCAACACTTGACATTGAAGCAACTCGAATACCACAACACCAAACAAAAACAAAGGATTGGCTTGCAGAATACGCCAGAACAAACATATGATAGAGATTTCGTCCGAAGTTTTCGTGGTGGGGCCTACACGGGCTCGATCATACAGCACCATCATGTACAAGGCAGTGCACATGACATACGAAGCGTTCCCGAGTCGGCATAGCCAAGGACTCTTTAAGACACAACGAGACCACTGTAAAACCAACCATGAATAGGCGGACCACTAGACGTCGAACCCCAATTTCATATCATACATCTGTCAGAAAGATAACCTAAGAGCTACTTGAATTCCCACCTATGAAACTCTCGAACCTTTCCGGTTATGCAATCAGGTGTTGGGGATACAGGGGAAGCATAATATCTCACCCAAACAAGCAAATCCTAAATCCAGCTGTATCCATCCTTCAACACATAACCAAGAAACCTTCGGAAATCATCTACCTCAACCTTCGAAAAACATGTGTTATACGAGTTATGGCAATACACCCGAACTCCCGCCCCAGTACTGGGTGGCGTCGAGGTTATCTCACCAACAACTGCATAAAAGAGATTTTCGATGTCGGTGAAACTAAACTTAGGTATTCCAGAACTGCAATGATAAAATTGTGACGGCAACACTTTGGAGCTCAACTCCACGGGACACTGCCACAACCCCTAAATGACAGGAGGCACCAAGAACAATGTTCTCGTCACAAAACCATCGCAACAATTCCAATATACCCGCGTGATCCTAAATTTTTTTAGTGAAATTTGAGAAGAGAAGAGTCAAAACTCTACGTCAGGATGCCTCACCAGAGCGATGAAGGGAATGGGGAGTAAAAAGAATTCCTAAACTCTCTGATATATAATTCCTAAATGACTCAAAACATTTTTCTAGACTCAACAACGTCAGCTAATTCGATCAAGCAGGGGGATCCTAAGGTCGGGGAAGGCTCTGATACCAACTTGTAACGCCCTCGATGCGGCTATATCTCCCATGTGTCGAAGCACGACTTGGAGGCATAACCGCATTGAAAGCAATGTCGCAAGTGAGGTAATCTTCACACAACCCATGTAATACATAAGGGAAAGAGATACATAGTTGGCTTACAATTGCCACTTCACACAAATACATGAATAAAGCATTACATCATCCAGATACAATCAAGGCCCGACTACGGAGCCAAAATAAAAGAAGAACCCCAAATGCGACCAGGTCCCCGGTCGACCCCAACTGGGCTCCACTACTGATCAACTAGAACGAAACAACACAAAGGACAAGATCTTCATCGAGCTCCTCCTTGAGCTTGGTTGCGTCATCTACACGGACTCATCGGCACCTGCAAGCTGGTTTTGGAAGTATCTGTGAGCCACGGGGACTCAACAATCTCACACCCGCGCGATCAAGACTATTTAAGCTTATAGGTAGGGTAAAAGGTATGAGGTGGAGCGGCAGCAAGCGACTAGCATATATGGTGGCTAAAAATACGCAAATGAGAGCAAGAAGAGAAGGCAAAGCACGATCATGAAACTATGATCAAGAAGTGATCCTAGAAGAACCTACGTCAAGCATAACTCCAACACCGTGTTCACTTCCCAGACTCCGCCGGAAAGAGACCATCATGGTAACACATGCGGTTGATGTATTTTAATTAAGGTCAACTTCAGGTTTTCTACAACCGGACATTAACAAATTCCCATCTGCACATAACCACGGGCATGGCTTTCGAAAGTTCAATCCCTGCAGGGGAGTCCCAACTTAGCCCAAGACAAGCTCTCACGGTCAACGAAGGATATACCTTCTCCCGAGACATTCCGATCAGACTCGGTATCTCGGTTCTACAAGACAACTTAGACAATGATAAAACAAGTCCAGCAACACCGCCCGAATGTGCCGACAAATCCCGATAGGAGCTGCACATATCTCGTTCTCAGGGCACACTCAGATGAGCTCTCCATACAACTAAAACCAAACCTCGAGTTTCCCCGAGGGGGCGCTGCACAGGACTCTAGTTTGGACCAACACTCAGAGGAGCACTGGCTCGGGGGGGTTAAAATAAAGATGACCCTTGAGTCCGTGAAACCCAAGGGAAAAAGGCTAGGTGTCAAATGGTAAAACCAATGTTGGGCATTGTTGGAGGAGTTTTATCCAAGGCGAACTATTAAGGGGTTCCCATAATAGCCCAGCCGTGTAAGGAACGCAAAATCCGGGAACGTAACACCGATATGATGGAAACTAGGGCGGCAAGAGTGGAACAAAACACTAGGCAAAAGGTCGAGCCTTCCACCCTTTACCAAGTATATAGATGCATTAATTAAATAAGATATATCGTGATATCCCAACAAGTAACCATGTTCCAACAAGGAACAACATCTCCATGTTCCAACAAGGAACAAACTTCAATCTTCACCTGCAACTAACAACGCTATAAGAGGGGCTGAGCAAAGTGGTAACATAACCAAACAATGGTTTGCTAGGACAAGGTGGGTTAGAGGCTTGGTTCAACAATATAGGAGGCATGATAAGCAAGTGGTAGGTATCACAACATAGGCATAGCAAAAGAGCGAGCAACTAGCAAGCAAAGATAGAAGTGATTTCGAGGGTATGGTCATCTTGCCTGAGATCCCGCAAGGAAGAAGAACGAGTCCATGAAGAAGACAAATGGACGTAGTCGAACGAATCCTCACAACATGACGTTATTGGAACCAACCCGAAGAAGCAACACCGGAAAGAAGCAAACAACATAGTAAACAACCAACACATAGACAAGGCATGATGCACAAACAATTATGATGCATGTCCAGTTTAATGAAGCATGGCATGGCAAAGTGCACAAACAACACTACAAGTTAAGTGGAGCTCAATATGCAAACACCACATGCCTTATTTAATTCTCTCTCGTTTATGTACTCAACAAGATTAAATGTTGTTAGCATGGCAAGAGGTGAAACATGATGAAACCATCTAATCTAGGCAAGTTTAAATGAGGCCGAAACAACAAAACAACAAGTCCGGAAACTCCTCATATGCATATATTAGGTTTGGTCCTGTTCTGCCCTAAACACAATTTTAGAGTTATTAAACATGCAAGAAAGGTGCACCATGATAAACTAGGCATTTTTCCACCCCATTTACATATAAAGTTTATTAAATTCGGAGTTACGGTTATTTAGTTATGAATTAAAGCATTTTAACATGGCATAGGAGCAAATTTAAACAAACATCATTTTAGACATTTTAAACATGGATGGAAGTGGCATATAATTAACCTACACATAATTCTAAGCATTATTCATATATAATTCGTTTTAATCTGATGCACCAATTGTGAGTCATTATATGCATGTAGTCTAGGGGGTTTCCTGCAAAACTGCTACTCTCCGGATAATTACAGAAATTCACAGAGCCTAAAAAACAATACAGGCCGAATCTGGCAGCCTAGCCCAACAGGAGGGGTAAAAAAGGAGGTGCTCGGGGTGCCCTCACCATGGGCCAAGCCCAAGTGGGTGGGGGAGGAGGCGCGCTGGGCCTGAACTAGAGTCCAGCTAGTGACCCACGCGCATGGTGGTCGTGCGCTCGATGCAGAGCTGTTGCCTCTCGCTGAAGAAGAAAGGCAGTGGCGCCATGGCGACAGGAGGCAGGAGGTCGCAGCGGCGGGGCTCTTCCCAGCCAGAACGCGTCTGATCCCGCAGGAACGACGCGAGGGCGAACGGATCCATGTAGGAGGAGACGAAGCAGGGGCTTGAGGCGACGAGGTTGAAGGATGCTGCTGTTTGCTTGAAGGGAAAAACAGAGAGTGATTCAGAGAGGAACAGGGGAATGAAGCAGAGAGAGATAGGAAGGAGAGGACGGAGAAGAGGTGCAGCGACATGCTGGTGGTGGGGGAACTCCGGCGACACCGAACTACAGAAGGCGATGATCCCGAGAGGATTTGAAGTGGCGGCGGGTAGGAGGATGGAAGGGACAAGTGGCCTAAAAGCTAGGGTTCGGTCTGATTATATAGGTAGCGGGTTAGAAGAGGCAAGCTTTCGACCCTCCAATCGTAATCGGACGGACGAGAATAAATATGTCAGGAAGTCCAATTAACAAAACAGAGACGTTTTGTAGATGTTTGGGGATGATCCGGACACAACGGTAGCAACAGCCCGGGTCGGGTCCGGGACAGCTTTCGGGCACACGCGTGAGGTACCCATGCACTATGCAAGGAGGGGGTTGGTAGCGGACTGTGCAGAAAGCTTTGGGCTTAGAGAAGAGAAGAGAGAGTGACCCGGCGACTGTTTCCGGAGAACGAAAACGTCTGACGTTAGACCGGCTATATTGCCGCTATAGTTCACGGTTGGGCTATCAAACAAGCTCCGAATGCGATGAAACTTGGCAGGCGACCTACTAACAACATAACAACACCACATGCCAACTTTCATCCCATTCCGAGAACATTTTCCAGCCACTTATAAAATACTATTTCGGACATGCCGCGAGCGCGTGCGAGTGTGGTTGGGCTCAGAACGGACAACGGACGGAACTGGGGGAACCCGGACGGATGCAAGTTTTGAAAACATGAAGATGCAATGCACATGATGACATGACAAGATGCAACACGCAAGCGAATGACATGGCAATGACAGCGAATAACTGGAGGACACCTGGCACATCGGTCTCGGGGCGTTACACTTGATGCGGAGGAAGGCCTCGCACACGACGATAAACGCCGAGATGTTGAGGATGAAATTGGGGGCCAGATCGTGGAAGTCCGGCCCGTAGTAGAACATGAGCCCTCGAACAAATGGGTGGAGGGGAAATCCCAGCCCGCAGACGAATTGGGTAAGGAATACAACCATTTCGTGGGGTTCGGGGGTAGGGACGATCTGCCCCACGTCTGGGAGCCGGTGCGCGATATCTGCGGCCAGGCATCCGGCTTCCTGGAGCTTCGTAATGTTCTCCTCCATAACAGAGGAGACCATCCACTTTCCTCCCGCTCCGGACATGTTTGGAGTGGTTTTGCGGAGAAAATGCGAACTTGGGCACTGGAGCTCGAGTGCGCGAGAATGGATGGGCAGGGAAGAAGAAGGCGTGGGTGCAAAGGAGGAGTCCTTGTCCCTTTATAAGGGCAGAAGAAACTATGCGCCTCCCAACCTGCCTGGTAAACTCGCTTATCCCCAAGCGCCGTGATTGATGGCGCGGTTGGGTTACCCACACCCGTCTTCATGAGAATCCCATGATAAGGGGACACGATCTCTGCTTCGACAAGATGTGCCAAGAAAACCGCCTCGCAATATGTGCAGTAGCAGGCTGGGAAAAATGGTTCGTAATGACCGAGCCACGGCAGGACGTCACGTTATGAAAAGTTGTCAGCAGATTCGATTTGTAGAATAATATACTCTCTACGGTGGTATGTGGAATTTGTTTTGCAGAGCCGGACACGATCCTTGTGTTCAAAATCTTCTATGGAGTATTCGGAGAAGGAACCCGCCTTGCAATGCCGAACACAATCTGCGTGCCGGACTCATCATCATTGAAGCCTGGTTCAGGGGCTACTGAGGGAGTCCTGGATTAGGGGGTCCTCGGATAGCCGGACCCTTGGACTATGAAGAAACAAGATTGAAGACTTCGTCCCGTGTCCGGGTGGGACTCTCCTTTGCGTGGAAGGCAAGCTTGGCAATTCGGATATGTAGATATCCTCCCTTGTAACCGACTCTGTGTAACCCTAGCCCCCTCCGGTGTATATATAAACCGGAGGGTTTAGTCCGTAGGACAACAACAATCATAACCATAGGCTAGCTTCTAGGGTTTAGCCTATACGATCTCGTGGTAGATCAACTCTGGTAATACTCATATCATCAAGAGCAATCAAGCAGGAAGTAGGGTATTACCTCCATCAAGAGGGCCCGAACCTGGGTAAACATTGTGTCCCCCGCCTCCTGTTACCATCCGCCTTAGACGCACAGTTCGGGACCCCCTACCCAAGATCCGCTGGTTTTGACACCGACAATGGGTATATCTACTTGATGAAACATAAGTCTGAAACATCTGAAAAATTCAAAGAATTTCAGAGTGAAGTTGAAAACCATCGTAACAAAAAAATAAAATTTCTACGATCTGATCATGGAGGTGAATATTTGAGTTATGAGTCTAGTCGTCATTTGAAACAATGCGGAATAGTTTCACAACTCACGCCACCTGGAACACCATAGCGTAATGGTGTGTCCGAACATCATAACCGCACTTTATTAGATATGGTGCGATCTATGATGTCTCTTAATGATTTACCGCCATCATTTTGGGGGTATGCTTTAGAGATGGCTGCATTTACATTAAATAGGGCACCATCGAAATCCGTTGAGATGACACCATAGGAACTGTGATTTGGCAAGAAACCCAAGTTGTTGTTTCGTAAAGTTTGAGGCAGGGATGCTTATGTGAAAAGGCATCAATCTGATAAGCTCAAACACGAATCGGAGAAAGGTGTCTTCATAGGATACCGAAAGGAGACTGTTGGGTACACCTTCTATCATAGATCTGAAGGCAAGATATTCGTTGCTCAGAATGGATCCTTTCTAGAAAAGGGGTTTCTCTCGAAATAAGTGTGTGGGAGGAAAGTAGAACTTGATGAGGTAATTGTACCTTCTCCCTTATTGGAAAGTAGTTCATCACGGAAATCGGTTCTAGTGATTCCTACACCAATTAGTGAGGAAGCTAATGATGATG
The DNA here is from genome assembly GCF_018294505.1 of Triticum aestivum. Taxonomy (NCBI): domain Eukaryota; kingdom Viridiplantae; phylum Streptophyta; class Magnoliopsida; order Poales; family Poaceae; genus Triticum; species Triticum aestivum. The sequence goes on from NC_057806.1 coordinate 207,578,232, forward strand.
ATCATGAAACTTCTGATCAAGTTACTACCGAACGTCGTTGGTCAACCAGAGTAAGATCCGCAATAGAGTGGTATGGTAATCCTGTTCTGGAGGTCATGTTACTTGACCATGATGAACCTACAAACAATGAGGAAGGGATGATGAGCCCAAATTCCGCGAAATGGCTTGAGGCCATGAAATCTGAAATGGGATCCATGTATGAGAACAAAGTATGGACTTTGGTTGACTTGCCCGATGATCGGCAAGAAATAGAGAATAAATGGATCTACAAGAAGAAGACTGACGCCGACGGTAATGTTACTATCTACAAAGCTCGACTTGTTGCGAAAGGTTTTCGACAAGTTCAAGGAGTTGACTATGATGAGACCTTCTCACCTGTAGAGATGCTTAAGTCTGTCTGAATCATGTTAGCAATTTCCGCATTTTATGATTATGAAATTTGGCAAATGGATGTCAAAACTGCATTCCTTAATGGATATCGTAAAGAAGAGTTGTATCTGATGCAACCATAAGTTTTTGTCTATCCGGAAGGTGCTAACAAAGTGTGCAAGATCCAGCGATCCATTTATGGACTAGTGCAAGCCTCTCGGAGTTGGAATATACGCTTTGATAGTGTGATCAAAGCATATGTTTTATACAGACTTTTGGAGAAGCCTGTATTTACAAGAAAGTGAGTGGGACCTTTCTAGAATTTCTGATATTATATGTGGATAACATATTGTTGATCGGAAATGATACTAAATTTCTGAATAGCATAAAAGGATACTTGAATAAGAATTTTTCAGTGAGAGACCTCGGTGAAGCTGCTTATATATTGGGCACCAAGACCTATAGAGATAAATCAAGACGCTTAACTGGACTTTCACAAAGCACATACCTTGATAAAGTTTTGAAGAAGTTCAAAATGGACCAGTCAAAGAAAGGGTTCTTGCCTGTGTTGCAAGGTGTGAAGTTGAGTCAGACTCAATGCCCGACCACTTCAGAAGATAGAGAGAAAATGAAAGTCATTCCCTATGCCTCAGCCATAGGTTCTATCATGTATGCAATGCTATGTACCAGACCTAATGTGTTCCTTGCTATTAGTTTAGCAGGGAGGTACCAAAGTAATCCAAGAGTGGATCACTAGCACAACGGTCAAGAACATCCTGAAATACCTGAAAAGCACTAAGGATATGTTTCTCGTTTATGGAGGTGACAAAGAGCTTGTCGTAAATGGTTACGTCGATGCAAGCTTTGACACTGATCCGGATGACTCTAAGTCACAAACCGAATACATATTTATATGGAATGGTGGAGCTGTTAGTTGGTGCAGTTCCAAGTAGAGCGTCGTGGCGGGATCTACATGTGACGCGGAGTACATAGCTGCTTCAGAAACAGCAAATCAAGGAGTCTGAATGAAGGAGTTCATATCCGATCTAGGTGTAATACCTAGTGCATCGGCTCCAATGAAAATCCTTTGTGACAATACTGGTGCAATTGCCTAGGCAAAGGAATCCAAATTTCACAAGAGAACTGATACGTCTCCGTCGTATCTACTTTTCCAAACACTTTTGCCCATGTTTTGGACTCTAACTTGCATGATCTGAATGGAACTAACCCGGACTGACGCTATTTTCAGCAGAATTACCATGGTGTTATTTATGTGCAGAAACAAATGTTCTCGGAATGACCTGAAACTTCATGGAGCAACTTTCCAGAAAATATGAAAAATACCTGCAAAAGATGAAGGTAGCGACCTGACCCGAATGGATCAAGTCTCTGTGCTTAAGTGTCATCCCTGGATCGGTATGCTGACACACACAGTACTCAAGGATTTATAACAGAGTTAAATCACATGTAAAAGTAACGTAAATACTATTACCTCGATCCAAAATAGCGGAAGTAACAAGGTTGTGGATTCCCATCAACACCAACGGCAAAGTTGAGTGTAGAAATTGTAACCCTAACGTATCACTTACTCGTCGTAAGATATCCTGCAACATGAGACGTTGCAACCACAAAGGGTCAGTACATTGAATGTACTGGAAAATTCACACCATAGAGAATGATGAATAAAGGCTATCACTACATGCATATATGGCTGGTGGAAAAGCTCTATGGTTATAAGGTTTTTGCAACAAGCCAATTTTTCCCTAGTACAAAGGAATAAATTTAATTAACTATCATGGTGGTTGTTAAACATTGAGAATGGTTGACAGCATTCTCAATCCCAATTAAGTAACATCATTAAACCCAACAATATTCATTTAAAGTAACATGATGAGATCAACAGGATAATCCAAGAACTAGATACTCAAATTGTCCATAACCGGGGACACGGCTAACCATGATTAGTTTATACACTCTGCAGAGGTTTGCGCACTTTTCCCCACAAGACTCGATCTCCTCCGTTGGATTTCTCGCACTACATGGTGTTTGAGAAACGGATGACCGAGACATAGTCTTTCAGAAGCGTTTGCACCTTACGATGGGTAGATCGTACCACCTACAACCCCTACATCTGCTAGTCTACCACTTTAAGAGTTCACACGACTTAATCAACTATGCTAGAGCCCATAATAGCTTGTGTCTACACACGGAAGTTTCTAGTATGAATAATCTCATGATCTCTTTGAGCCTGGGTGGCGAACCATAGGATGATCACACGGTATATCCCCGGGATCTCCTAGGACAACACTGGTATTTCCCCAGGTGTCCGGGCAAGTCCACTGGTATATCCCCAGGGTGCCCCAACCAATCCACCCAGATGTGTATTAAAGTAGCCACCTTAAGTTAAACCTTAGTTAACCATAATCCCTCACATCTGTCATGAAATACTCTCAAAACCCAATCCACGTCTACGAGCATAGCATGGCAATGTAATCATAACGTAAAGGTAACTCCCAAGGTTTGAATGCAGGGCAATAGGTTCCTACCTCATTCAACTACTTCCCAATACCCACAATTTAATTAGGTCCTAATCATGCAATGTTTGAGGTTTGATCTAATGCAATAAAAACTGGGTATGAAAGAGGTATGATCAAAGTGTGAACTTGCCTGCAATGTTGATGAAGATGATTCGCACTCAAAACTCTTGATAGTTCTACTCGTCACACTCCGGTCAATCTATCGTAAGCAAGCAATAGTAACCACACATAAGCAATCACTCAAAAGATCAGAAAGATCGAAGAAGACGATTCGGAAAACATCAAAACCAGGCAAATATCTCTTGCAACATAAAACAATTTCTAACAGTACGAAAATTAGGTTAATTTGGCCTTATCAGAAAGTTTAGGTCAAGAGGTTTAATTTGCAAAAAGAATCAACTCAAATGGAGCTACGAAACTCAAACTGCGAAAGAAAACAACTTCGTTCTAGTAATCTGGATCTAGGGCAAATTTTATAGTAGAAAATCTTGTTTAAGTTGGATAAACGGATAAAGGGTTTCGAGACGAATCCCTAGGCACTTGAATCGCCTCATTCTGATAAACAGGCGAAAAGTTAAACTAAAACGAAAATCGGATCAGGAATCCCGATCAGAAAAATCGCGGATTTAACCCGAGAAAAAGAAAAACGATGAACGCCGAATTATTGTTTTCGGCACGGAAAACGAGGCGTGACGAACCTCAGGCGGCGGGATCATCGGCGGCGGTGGCGGCTCCGGCGGCGCGCATGGATCGAGGCGGGGCTGATGGGCTGGGGCGGCTCAGGGCGGCGCTATTTAAAGGCTGCCCCCGGGCGGTGTCCCGCTCAGGTACAGCCCGAAGTCGGTTCGTTTTTTTTTTAATTATTCCGCTCGGAAGAAAAATAAAAAGAAATACTAAACAGACTCCAAAAATTGCGAAATAAATTTTCACGGGCTTCTAAAATCAAGCCGCACAAGGTGAACATTTATTTGGGCCCTAAATGCAATTTTGAAAAACGCACATTTTTCCTAAATTCAAATAAAACACCGAAAAACTCTGAAATAAAATCTTATTTGATTTTTTTATTAAATCCTCAATATTTCTTTATTTTGGGAAAGTCATTTTATTCCCTCTCTCATATTTTTGTAATAGAAATAATTGATGATAAAATAAATAAAATCAAATGATCCTATTCTCAACATTTGAGAAAACTAAAATATGAAAATAACGAAATCCCCAACTCTCTCCGTGGGTCATTGAGTTGCGTAAAGTTTCAGAATTGGAAATATTTTCCATATGAAATTCAAATGTTTTCAACACCCCATGTCTTTAAATAAATGGAACAGTCATGTCATCTTCTCTACAGGGTTTTGTGATGAAAAGAATTTGAATTCTCGGGGATCAAAAGAAAAAGGTGAAAGTTTGGGAAAGTCCTTTTATTCCCTCTCATTTAACTTTCAAAAAGTTTCAAACTTCACTCACTTTCAGACAATCAATCAACCAATCAATCAAATCTATCTATTTGTTTATAACATTTCAAAATTTAGAATTTTGGGATGTTACAAACCTACCACCCTTAAAATGAATCTCGTCCTCAAGATTCGGAGAGGCTAGCAAGAAATAGGTTAGGGTTTGTGGGTCTCCTCAAAATCCATCAATCATCACAGGGGGTCTGGAGTGCTACCACCCTTAGAAGCATGGTTACTGTTCCATCAAAACACATATACTCCATCCTTATTCTTGACAGTATCGGTCTTCTCAGATCCTCGAGAAATTCCTTCTCTGAGCTCTTCCGGTAGTGGCATAACCTTTACCACAATTTTTCTGTCCTTTCATTTGGTAAGGTTATTCCAAGACTGGGTCTTCTTAGCTGACGGGTCTGGCGCCAAAACTAAACAACTATCGATATCTCATGGTGGTCAACAATTTATGGTTTCTCCTGCAGGAAATGGGTCTGGGTTGATCCTCACCATATAACCTACGGTTGGCAAAGCTACCTTGTACAAGGAAAAAAATACCTATACCATTCTAAGGCTTCAACCAAGGTTTAATACCGTCGTCTCTCTACTATAGGTAAGTCACTTAGATTTACCATCCCATATAGCAAGGCGAATAATAAGAGTAAGTTGGTATGGTGATCAGTCCATCCCGCACCCAAATCATTACCATGTATACAGTTTAGCGAATCTCGCATACTAACGCTCGGTCATCCTCACAAGCATTGCAAAAAAAAATCTTGTCGATGAACGAAGTTTGGATATATCCATAGATCCTGCAAGCCAGACAAGCATCTATCGTTCCTTCACAATTCTCAGGTTTTGCGTTACTCCTATAAAATTGTTTGTCGATAAAATCGTAACTTCTTTCAGGGTTTTTCCTTCAGCAAGAATGTGCTTGCTTCTTGGCAGGTCCTGGGGCCTGTGGGTTATGGCCCATCTCATCACTTGTAGTCCTTGAACTTGTCATCGGGCAACTGATCATTATTCCAACTTCCAACTTCCTAGTGTTCTTAAATCCATCCAATTGTATTGTCTTCCTTCCTTCTATTGGCACCAAACTAGGACACGATTACTCAGACTCGTCATGGAGTTTCCATTGATCCATATTTCCGACATCATACATCCATTATATCCAATAGTAATTCATCTCTTCATCTTCGTGGAATATCCCACATACCGAGTTAAAAATTATACTTATGAAGTCCATACTCCACTTCATGGAACATCATTATCCTTTCCAGGGTCAAGCGTCCTTACAAGGGAATATTGGCCATCTCTACATGGCACTTCTTCAACTGGGAAATGTGAAACACATCATGAACTCCTGACAGTCCTTCGAGTGACTCCAACTTGTTGGCCACTTCTCCAATACGCTCCAAGAGTCGGTAGGGTCCTACAAATCTCAGGGCTAACAGTCCCTTAACTCCAAATCGTTTAACTCCTCGCAGAGGGGACACATGAAGACATGCTCTATCTCCAATTTCATAGACTACCTCCTTCCATTTTTTTAAGTTTGCATAACTCTTCTGCCTGGACTGAGCTACCTTCAGTCTATCTCGAATAAACTTACATTCTCTTCTGACTCCTTGTTCACATTTGGTCCGAACAACTGACGGTCTCCAACTTCATCCCACATACTCTTGGGGTATCACACATATCGAGACAAAATTCATATTCATTTTGTCCGAAATCCACTCAGTGGAGTAGCCTTATCTTTCCCAGGGGTCAAGGGTTCTTACAAGGTACTACCACCCTTAAAATGCACAAATCTTCCATAGACCATATTTCTCATATCCTCAAAAATGGTCAAAATTCTTCTTCATAGGGTAACAACTCATAAAATCCATATCAGTACCAACGATCCTAACTTTATTCATTCTCAAGTGATTACAATCTCTCGCTTTTCCATTACATGTCTCAACTCAACACCTCAATATAAAAGAAAATGTTCTCACTTCTACTACTCCATTTCTTTTGTTGCAAACTCAACTATCTAGCACAAGTTTCCTTCTCCTTGGGGCATCCTCTGGCAAAGTGCCCTGCTCCATTACAACTAAAACATATTACTTCTGACAAGTATCGAGGTTTCCTTTTTGGGCAATTGTTGAGGTAGTGCCCTGACTCCTTGCACCTGTAACAGGTGATATGACTCAGGTCCTTCCTGGAACCCAATCTGCTTCTCTTCCTGGACCTTTCCATGCCAATCATGGCTTCTATTTCTTGTGGGTCATATTCTACTTCCTCTGTCGGGAATTCTACTAGATCCCCGTTCAAACAATTCTGGGAGATGTGTCCTTCTTCTCCACATGAATAGCAAGACTTAGTGAAGGGTCTACTCGGGTCCTCTTTAGGTGTGTCCTCCACATCTTCCTTCATCATGGGTTCTTCCAAAATTTCCATAAGGGATCCTTCCATTTCTTCTTTCTTCTGCTGGATGGTTCGTTGTACCATGGGGTAAATGTGACACTGAGCAGGATAGTGGGTAGTCCCTTCACACAAGAAACAAGTAATCTGCCTAATTGGGCATTCTTCAACTGGGTGACTTCCTTCACAATTAGGAAATTCATCCTTGTGTTCTTTATGGGTGTGCCCTATTTCTCCACAAATCTTGCATGCACAAGGTTTCTTCATATCCTTTCCATAAGGTTTCAACTTCTGGGACACAAACCGAGACTTTGGCAAAGTCAACTTAAATTCTTTCCAAGTGGTTACTCCTTGCCATCCATTGATGGTTTGCTACATCCTCCACCAAGTAGCAGCACCTCATTAAAAGCACTAAAGAGCATGCTGGGTCATATCCTTTCCGACTATAGGGTTATTCTCCATGTGATCCTCCATGTTCTGAATCCATCGGGTCGGTCCAGAAAATACAAGCTCATCTCCGTTCATCCTCTATTGGGTCCATGGGTTTGGGGTGAGATAAGAGAGATAGAGAGGGATACACACAATGCAAACAACAGTTTTGAAAACACAGATTTTTTTGTTGTGGCTGTCGAAAAACATCAAACAAATGACAACTCACAATCGTGGTATCTAACGTAGGTATATAACAGGGGTTTGGTCTTCTAAAGGTCAAAAAATCTTCAATGTCGCCAAACTCTTCCAGTTTTGTTCATACCTCCAATGGCTTCTTCCGATCATGCTTGTCTTTCTCAAGTTCTTTTGCGAGATCAACTCTGTTGACGCGAAGTCTCTCATGACGTCCTTTAAAATTCTGGAGTTGCGTTCCAAACTTCTAGTCTCTACATCCTTCACATGAACCATGGTCTAGTTCCTGACGAATCTCCGGTTTTCTCGAGGTTTTGCTCCTCCAGATTGGCTACTTTCAGCTTATGTGTCCCGTGTTCTTCACGAACTGCATTCTTGTCAAATACAGCTTCTTGTAGGTCCATCTTAAGTTCTTGATGTACTACTCCAGATCCTGGTGATACTCCGGCTAAGGTTAAGACTTCACCTCTTGCTGATAGACGCTCCATCAGCCTTGTACAATCCAATCCATTCTGAAGAAATGCATCCTTAACTCAGCATGGTGACAATAGCATAAGCGGGCGATGACATCATGGATAACCGTGTTTCTGCTCTTGTCATTCCCATGAGCTATCATTCCATAATTGATATCTCCTGCCTTAGGGTTTTCTTGACAAATCCTTGAGTTCTTAACTCTACATGCTCCGGTCTTTCTCCGATGCACCTTGATCTCGGGTATTGACAATTTCCATAGTCTGCTAAGTTCCATAAGGGTTGCCTTCCTAGGTCATACAAATCTGGGAATTCTTCAGAGCCTCCAATTTTTCCTAGTCTTCAGAGTCTTCAACTATTGCAGTTTCCATTATTCAGATGCATGGTAAAATCCTCTTCATTCCGAAACTGTCTTAGTTGTCCAATACTTATACTTCTTGGAGTGGTCTCATCAGTCGAATCTTCATGTGGTCAAAAGGGGAAAGGGGTATGGTCTCACTAAAGGGAATTTTTGAATAAGCTCAGAAGAGAAGAGAGGTAAAAGATCTTTTGAAAGGGAAACTTGTAGAGAAAAATCTTTGCTATGGGCTTGCCGGTTTCTAGGGTCACGTCCTACAGTCAACATGTGCTCTGATACCATCTTGTAGCGACCCGACCCGAATGGATCAAGTCTCTGTGCTTAAGTGTCATCCCTGGATCGGTATGCTGACACACATAGTACTCGAGGATTTATAATAGAGGTAAATCACATGTAAAAGTAACGTAAATACTATTACCTCAATCCAAAATAGCGGAAGTAACAAGGTTGTGGATTCCCATCAACACCAACGGCAAAGTTGAGTGTAGAAATCGTAACCCTAACGTATCACTTACTCGTCGTAAGATATCCTGCAACATGAGACGTTGCAGCCACAAAGGGTCAGTACATTAAATGTACTGGCAAATTCACACCATAGAGAATGATGAATAAAGGCTATCACTACATGCATATATGGCTGGTGGAAAAGCTCTATGGTTATAAGGTTTTTGCGAAAAGCCAATTTTTCCCTACTACAAAGGAATAAATTTATTTAACTATCATGGTGGTTGTTAAACATTGAGAATGGTTGACAGCATTCTCAATCCCAATTAAGTAACATCATTGAACCCAACAATATTCATTTAAAGTAACATGATGAGATCAACAGGATAATCCAAGAACTAGATACTCAAATTGTCCATAACTGGGGACACGGCTAACCATGATTAGTTTATACACTCTGCAGAGGTTTGCGCACTTTTCCCCACAAGACTCGATCTCCTCCGTTGGATTTCTCGCACTACATGGTGTTTGAGAAACGGATGACCGAGACATAGTCTTTCAGAAGCATTTGCACCTTATGATGGGTAGACCGTACCACCTACAACCCCTACATCTGCTAGTCTACTACTGTAAGAGTTCACACGACTTAATCAACTATGCTAGAGCCCATAATAGCATGTGGCTGCACACGGAAGTTTCTAGTATGAATAATCTCATGATCCCTTTGAGCCTGGGTGGTGAAACATAGGATGATCACACGGTATATCCCTGGGATATCCTAGGACAGCACTGGTATTTCCCCAGGTGTCCGGGCAAGTCCACTAGTATATCCCCAGGGTGCCCCAACCAATCCACCCAGATGTGTATTAAAGTAGCCACCTTAAGTTAAACCTTAGTTAACCATAATCCCTCACATCTGTCATGAAATACTCTCAAAACCCAATCCACGTCTACGAGCATAGCATGGCAATGTAATCATAACGTAAAGGTAACTCCCAAGGTTTGAATGCAGGGCAATAGGTTCCTACCTCATTCAAATACTTCCCAATACCCACAATTTAATTAGGTCCTAATCATGCAATGTTTGAGGTTTGATCTAATGCAATAAAAACTGGGTATGAAAGAGGTATGATCAAAGTGTGAACTTGCCTGCAATGTTGATGAAGATGATTCGCACTCAAAACTCTTGATAGTTCTACTCATCACACTCCGGTCAATCTATCGTAAGCAAGCAATAGTAACCACACATAAGCAATCACTCAAAAGATCAGAAAGATCGAAGAAGACGATTCAGAAAACATCAAAACCAAGAGAATAGCTCTTGTAACATAAAACAATTTCTAACAGTACCAAAATTAGGTGAATTTTGCCTTATCAGAAAGTTTAGGTCAATAGCTTTAATTTGCAAAAAGAATCAACTCAAAGGGAGCTACGAAACTCAAACTGCGAAAGAAAACAACTTCATTCTAGTAATCTGAATCTAGGGCAAATTTTACAGTAGCAAAATCTTGTTTAAGTTGGTTAAACGGATAAAGGGTTTCGAGACGAATCCCTAGGCGCTTGAATCGCCAGATTCTGATAAACGAGCGAAAAGTTAAACTAAAACGAAAATCGAATCAGGAATCGCGATCAGAAAAATCGCGGATTTAATCCAAGAAAAAGAAAAACGACGAACGCCGAAATTTTTTTTTCTCTTTTTTTTCTTTTTTTCGGCACGGAAAACAAGGCGCGACGAACCTCGGGTGGCGGGATCATCGGCGGTGGCTCGGACGGCGCGCGCGGATCGAGGCAGGGCTGATGGGCTGGGGCGGCTCGGGGCGACGCTATTTAAAGGCTGCCCCGGGGCGGTGTCCCGCTCGGGTACGGCCCGAAGTCAGTTCGTTTTTTTATTATTCCTCTGGGAATAAAAATAAAAAGAAATACAAAACGGACTCCAAAAATTCCGAAATAAATTTTCACGGGCTTCTAAAATCAAGCCGCACAAGGTGAACATTTATTTGGGCCCTAAATGCAATTTGGAAAAACGCACATTTTTCCTAAATTCAAATAAAACACCGAAAAACTCCGAAATAAATTCTTATTTGATTTTCTATTAAATCCTCAATATTTCTTTATTTTGGGAAAGTCATTTTATTCCCTCTCTCATATTTTTGTAAAGAAATAATTGATAATAAAATAAATAAAATCAAATGATCCTATTCTCAACATTTGAGAAAACTCAAATATGAAAATAACGAAATCCCCAACTCTCTCCGTGGGTCATTGAGTTGCGTAAAGTTTCAGAATTGGAAATATTTTCCAAATGAAATTCAAATATTTTCAACACCCCATGTCATTTAAATAAATGGAAGAAGTCATGTCATCTTCTCTCCAGGGTTTTGTGATGAAAAGAATTTGAATTCTCGGGGATCAAAAGAAAAAGGTGAAAGTTTGGGAAAGTCCTTTTATTCCCTCTCATTTAACTTTCAAAAAGTTTCGAACTTCACTCACTTTTAGACAATCAATCAACCAATCAACCAAATCTATCTATTTGTTTATAATATTCCAAAATTTAGATTTTTGGGATGTTACAGGGGGCCCACCACGTCTCCATGAGGGTGGGGGGCGCGCCTGCCCCCCTAGGGCGCGCCCCTACCTCGTGGGCCCCATGTTGCCTCTCCGACTCCAACTCCAACTCCATATATTGTGTTTCTGGGTGAAAAAAATCAGAGAGAAGAAATCATCGCGTTTTACGATACGGAGGCGCCGACAAGCCCTAAAACCTCTCGGGAGGGCTGATTTGGAGTCCGTTCGGGGCTCCGGAGAGGGGAATCCGTCGCCATCGTCATCATCAACCATCCTCCATCACCAATTTCATGATGCTCACCGCTGTGTGTGAGTAATTCCATCATAGGCTTGCTAGACGGTGATGGGTTGGATGGGATCTATCATGTAATCGAGTTAGTTTTGTTAGGGTTTGATCCCTAGTATCCACTATGTTCTGAGATTGATGTTGCTATGACTTTGCTATGCTTAATGCTTGTCACTAGGGCCCGAGTGCCATGATTTCAGATCTGAACCTATTATGTTTTCATCAATATATGAGTGTTCTTGATCCTATCTTGCAAGTCTATAGTCACCTATTATGTGTTATGATCCGTTAACCCCGAAGTGACAATAATCGGGATACTTACCGGTGATGACCGTAGTTTGAGGAGTTCATGTATTCACTATGTGTTAATGCTTTGTTCCGGTTCTCTATTAAAAGGAGGCCTTAATATCCCTTAGTTTCCATAAGGACCCCGCTGCCACGAGAGGGTAGGACAAAAGATGTCATGCAAATTCTTTTCCATAAGCATGTATGACTATATTCGGAATACATGCCTACATTATATTAATGAACTGGAGCTAGTTCTATGTCACCCTAGGTTATGACTGTTACATGATGAACCGCATCCGGCATAATTCTCCATCACTGATCCATTGCCTACGAGCTTTCCATGTATTGTTCTCCGCTTATTTACTTTTCCGTTGCTATTGCTATCATCACTACAAAATACCAAAAACATTACTTTTGCTATCATTACCTTTTGCTACCGTTACCACTACTATCATATTACTTTGCTACTAAATACTTTGCTACATATACTAAGTTTCCAGGTGTGGTTGAATTGTCAACTCAGCTCCTAATACTTGAGAATATTCTTTGGCTCCCCTTATGACAAATCAATAAATTTGGGTTCAATACTCTACCCTCGAAAACTGTTACGATCCCTATACTTGTGTGTTATCAAGACTATTATCCAGCGCCGTTGCCGGGGAGCATAGCTCTATTCTTTGAGTCACTTGGGTTATATATCTGCTTATCATTATGAAGAACTTGAGAGATCCAAAAACCAAGATCTATCCCTCAACTACGAGGGGAGGTAAGGAACTGCCATCTAGCTCTGCACTTGATTCACCTTGTGTTTTGAGTAAGCTTGCGACACCTACACCTACTTCTGCTATTCATTCTGATACGTCACATGTTATTGATGATGACACTTCTGCTATGCATGATACTTATAATGAAACTACCTCTATGCCTGATACTACTGTGCCATTTAGTGATTTTCTTGATGAACAACTTGCTAGGGCTAGAGAGATTGAAAATATTAAATCTCATGATACTGATGAAAGTGATGATGAAGAATCACTTGTTATTCCTAAGGGTTATGTTTTTGACCAAGAAGCTTCTGTAGCTATTTTAGCTTGCAAAAATAGAAATGAACTCAAAAGGCTATTAGCTAAATGGAGTAAGCAATCTCTAAATGCTAGAATGAAACCCGACCCTGCTTTTGCTACTTCACCTATCTTTGTTACTGATAAGGATTATGAATTCTCTGTTGATCCTGATATAATTACTTTGGTTGAATCTAATCCTTTTCATGGTTATGAATCTGAAACTGTTGTGGCACATCTTACTAAGTTGAATGATATAGCCATCCTATTCACTAAAGATGAGAGAACCTGTTACTTTTACATCCTTAAAATATTTCCGTTCTCATTAAAGGGTGATGCTAAGATATGGTTTAATTCTCTTGATCCTGGTTGTGTGCGTAGTCCCCAGGATATGATTTATTACTTCTCTGCTAAATATTTCCCTGCTCATAAGAAACAAGCTGCTTGAAGGGATATATATATAATTTTGTGCAAATTGAAGAAGAGAGTCTCCCACAAGCTTGTGGGAGGCTTCTCCAATTACTTAATGCTTTTCCTGATCATCCTCTTAAGAAAAATGAAATACTTGATATCTTTTATAATGGACTAACCGATGCCTCCAAAGATTACCTAGACAATTGTGTTGGTTCTGTTTTCAGGAAAAGAACACCGGATGAAGCTGAAATTCTATTGAACAATATGCTGACAAATGAAAATAATTGGACACCTCCGGAGCCAATTCCTGAGCCTATTCCTAAACCAACTCCGAAGAAGAGGGGTATTCTCTTTCTCAGTCCTAAAGATATGCAAGAGGCAAAGAAATCTATGAACGAAAAGGGTATTAAAGCTGAAGATGTTAAGAATTTACCTCCTATTGAAGAAATACATGGTCTTAATTTACCTCCTGTTGAAGAAACATATAATCTTAATCCATTACCTATTGAAGAAACTCATGGTCTTGATAATTAAACCGACACAGGTAGTAAAGGTAAATTCTCTCTATAGATATGATAAAGTTGAAATCCCATTTACTAAATTTGCTAGCCCATGCTTAGATGAGTTTGATAAATTTATGGCTAAGCAAGAACACTTTAATGGTTATTTTGGTAGACAATTGAAATACAATTCAAATATGCTTGAACACTTGGGTGATTATATGGCTAATGTTAAAGGTGAACTTAAACTTATTAGTAAACATGCTTCTATGGTTACCACTTGAGTAGAACAAGTACTTAAAGCTCAAAATGATTTGCTCAATGAATTGAATAGTAAAGATAATGATAATGCTGTTAGAGTGGCTACTAGAACTGGTAGAATGACTCAGGAACCTTTGTATCCTGAAGGCCACCCTAAGAGAATTGAGCAAGATTCTCAGAGAAATAATATAGATGCACCCAGTCCTAAAAAGAAGTAAAAGAAAAATGATAGGACTTTGCATGCTTCTAGTGAACCTATTACTGAGACACCTAAGAATACAAATGACATTTCTATTTCTGATGCTGAAACACAATCTGGTAATGAACCTGAAACTAGTGGTAATGTTAATGATAATGTTCATAATGATGCTCAACCTAGTAATGATAATGATGTAGAAATTGAACCTGTTGTTGATCTTGATAACCCACAATCAAAGAACCAACGTTATGATAAGAAAGACTTTGTTGCTAGGAAACACGGAAAGGAAAGAGAGCCTTGGGTTCAGAAACCCATGCCTTTTCCTCCCAAACCATCTAAGAAAAAGGATGATGAGGATTTTGAGCGCTTTGTTGAAATGATTAGACCTATCTTTTTGCGTATGCGATTAACTGATATGCTCAGAACCAATCCTTATGCTAAGTACATGAAAGATATTATTACAAATAAAAGAAAGATATCGGAAGCTGAAATTTCCACCATGCTTGCTAATTATACTTTTAAGGGTGGAATACCAAAGAAACTTGGAGATCCCGGTATACCAACTATACCATGCTCCATTAAAAGAAACTATGTTAAAACTGCTTTATGTGATCTTGAAGCCGGTGTTAGTGTTACGCCTCTCTCTTTACATCGTAGACTTGATTTGAATAAGTTGACACCTACTGAAATATCTTTGCAAATGGCTGATAAATCAACTGCTATAATTGTCAGTATTTGTGAGGATGTGCCTGTTCTAGTTGCAAACGTTACTATTTTAACAAACTTTGTTATTCTTGATATTCCCAAGGATGATAGTATGTCTATTATTCTTGGAAGAACCTTTTTGAACACTTCAGGGGCTGTTATTGAGTGCACTGAAGGTAATGTCACTTTCATGTTAATGGTAATGAGCATACAGTACACTTTCCGAGGAAACAACCTCAAGTTCATAGTATCAACTCTATTAGAAAAATTCCATTGATTATATTTGGGGGTTTTGAATTTCCTCTTCCTACTGTCAAGAAGAAATATGATATTCTTATTATTGGGGATGTGCATATCCCCGTTGAGATAACATAGTGTTATTCGAAATTTCTTCGGTTCCATGTTATTCGGAATGAGTTCGTTAACAAGACTTGATCAACCTTGTTAGTGGATTCCTTTTGATGACCATGAGATGGATGAAACTAGAAGGCACAACCTTCTGTACCCCACTTTTACTTTCTGTTACTTATATAAGAAAAATAAATACTTTTCTATCTGTTATCTGATTATCCATGCAATATAAAAATACCTAGAAAACAAAAGTTCTTCAAATGCCCTAAAATTTAAATGTGTTTTTTCTAGAATATTTGAGAATATTTGGCACTGAGAACACAGCAGGAGGGTCAACCACCTGCCCACGAGGGTGGAGGGCGTGCCCTACCCCCTAGGCGCGCCCCCTGCCTCGTGGGCCCATAGTGGCCCTCCTCCACTTATCCTTTCACCCATACACATCTTCTTCCTCCCACAAACACGAATATCCAGCTCAAGCACGAGTTCTAGCTCATCTTGCTGCCATTTTCGATCTCCTTGCTCAAAGCACCTCTCACAAAACAGCTTGGAGAGATTGTTCCTTGGTATGTGACTCCTCCATTGGTCCAATTAGTTTTGTTCTAGTGCTTTATTCATTGCAAATTTTTGCTGCTTAGGTGACCCTGTTCTTGAGCATGCATGTCAAATTTATATGGTCAAAAGTAGTTTTGATGCATGATATAGGTTCTAGGCACATGTAGGAGTAGTTGCTATCAATATTATTGAGTTTGGTTTACCTTTATTTTGAAGTTACTAGAAAAATTCAGAATTTTTCAGAAGAAGAAATATGCTTAGGAAAATGTTCCAATGTGGTTCTTCAAGGAAGCAAGGACCCAGGCTTGCAATGCGTGATGCTGATGACGAGCCACCAAGAGACGCTCCAGTGCGTCCTTGTGAATGGCCTTCTGAAAATTTTATGGATCAAGTAGGAATTAAGGAGGAATTCAACGCATATTTGCGTAACGCCGATCTTGTGAGCTTCGAAGAAGAGAAGTGCAGTCAGTATCACAACCTCACCAGTACCTTTGTGAGGAGGTTTAAATTTTCAACTTCACGTAATTCCCCAACTGTCCTGTTTTATCTTTACAAGAATTCTTATACTATGGACTTAGAGGATTTTACCACTGCATGCAAACTTCCACAATGGGGTAGTATAAGGGATCCTCGCAAATATGAATTTAGTGATTTTCTTGCTAGCATAACTGTGGGAGAATCTGGAGATATTACACAAGCTACCATAGGGAGCATTCACTTTCCTGCTATACATTATTTTGCTCTCTTCATAGGTAGATGCATTAATGGTAAAGATGAGGCATGTCGCATGTGTGTTCCTGACCTCGGTATTCTTTGGAGTGCTGTGTTAGGAGACAAATCTTATAACTTGGGAGCCATTGTTGCACGTAGGTTGCATCTTAATAGATTTAATGGAGATTTCTTTGGTGGAATTTATGCAACCCGCATAGCTATTTTTCTTGGTGTAGCCATACGCGAAGATGATATTGAATTACCTCCTACTTACTTAGACTTTAATGCTATGGTTCACCATCAGTTTGTCAAGAGGAATGAATCGCCTCTTCAGTATCGACTAATCTTTGACAGACGTCGTGCTATCCATATTACTCTCCCTGCTCCTGCCTTCTTTGATTATCACGCAAGAGGAAGGTATACCATTACCAGAGAGGAGGCAGATGAGTACGAGAGGAGAGCGGAGGCCGCTCGTCGCCACATTGCAGCTCAGCAGGTGATAGCCGCTGCATCGCAGTACGACCCTAGCTACTATTATGGATATCCGCCAGGCCAGCAGTGGCCATAGACCAACTTAGGCCAAAAGCCTAAGCTTGGGGGAGTACGTATTTCCCACCGACATTACATTTATGTTCACACACTCATTGCTAGATGTCGGTGCTCATACTTTTTCATTGTATCATCCATGCTAGTTCATTTTCCTTTTCATGCTTTCTTCTTGTGTGTTTTATAAACCTTAAGAAAAACCAAAAAATTAATTGTATCTTTTAATTAGTTTACTTTCCATGCATGTAGTAGTAATTAAAAAGAAAACCCAAAAATATTTCATGTTCTTCTTTTGCTTGTTGGGAGCTTTCCCGTGTAAATAGTTTTATTTCTTTTCTTTTCTTTGGGGGTCGATAGGAGAAGACCTTAATTAAATTGTTGAAGTGGCTCTTGTATGCATTATTGTTTATCTGACAAAAGAGCCCATATTGCCTTAATTAAATTTGGGGGTCGATAGGAGAAGACCTTTTTTATTGAATGCCTACAGATTCCAGCTTAGTCCAATGCACGTGCACTATTATTAATATTATTATTCACATCGTTCGGTCGTGCAAGTGAAAGGCAATTATGACAATATATGATGGACTGACTGAGATGAGAAAAGCTGGTATGAACTCGACCTCTTTTGTTTTTGTAAATATGATTAGTTCATCGTTCCTGATTCAGCCTATTATGAATAAACATGTTTGCAATGACAATTAGAGATCATAGTTTCTTGTGTGATGCTTGATTAGCTATGAGTTATAATGGTTTATCTTGCGTGCCAACATGCTATTGAAATGGTTATGATGTGGTATGATAGGGTGGTATCCTCCTCTGAATGATTTAAGTGACTTGACTTGGCGCATGTTCACGCATGTAGTTGAAACAAAATCAACATAGCCTTCACGATATTTATGTTCATGGTGGATTATGTCCTACTCATGCTTGCATTCGGCGTTGATTAATTTTAATGCATGTTCATGACTGTTGTCGCTCTCTAGCTGGTCGCTTCCCAGTCTTTTGCTAGCCTCCACCTAGTATAGGGGATCGCAACAGTTTTCGAGGGTAGAGTATTCAACCCAAATTTATTGATTCAACACAAGGGGAGCCAAAGAATATTCTCAAGTATTAGCAGCTGAGTTGTTAATTCAACCACACCTGGAAACTTAGTATCTGCAGCAAAGTGTTTAGTAGCAAAGTAAAATGATAGTAATGGTAATGGTAGCAAAAAGGTAACGATTGCAAAACTAATGTTTTTGGTATTTTGTAGTGATGATAGCAATAGCAACGGAAAAGTAAATAAGCGGAGAACAATATATGGAAAGCTCGTAGGCAATGGATCAATGACGGAGAATTATGCCGGATGCGGTTCATCATGTAACAATCATAACCTAGGGTGACACAAAACTAGCTCTAGTTCATTGATGTAATCTAGGCATGTATTCCGAATATAGTCATACATGCTTATGGAAAAGAACTTGCATGACATCTTTTGTCCTGCCCTCCCGTGGCAGCGGGGTCCTTACGTAAACTAAGGGATATTAAGGCCTCCTTTTAATAGAGTACCGGAACAAAGAATTAACACATAGTGAATACATGAACTCCTCGAACTACGGTCATCACCGGTAAGTATCCCGATTATTGTCACTTCGGGGTTAACGGATCATAACACATAATAGGTGACTATAGACTTGCAAGATAGGATCTAGAACTCTCATATATTGATGAAAACATAATAGGTTCAGATCTGAAATCATGGCACTCGGGCCCTAGTGACAAGCATTAAGCATAGCAAAGTCATAGCAACATCAATATCGGAACATAGTGGATACTAGGGATCAAACCCTAACCAAACTAATTCGATTACATGATAGATCCCATCCAACCCATCACCGTCCAGCAAGCCTATGATGGAATTACTCACGCACGGCGGTGAGCATCATGAAATTGGTAATGGAGGATGGTTGATGATGACGATGGCGACATATTCCCCTCTTCGAAGCCCCGAATGGACTCCAGATCAGCCCCCCCGAGAAGTTTTAGGGCTTGGAGGCGGCTCCATATCGTAAAACATGATGAATCCTTCTCTCTGATTTGTTCTCCCCGAAAGAAAATATATAGAGTGGGACTTGAGGTCGGAGGAGCTCCAGGGGACCCACGAGGTAGCGGGGCACGCCTCCCACCCTTGTGGACAGGTGGTGGGCCCCCTGGTCTTCATCTTTTGCAAGGATTTTTTATTATTTCTGAAACGATGTTTCGTGAAGTTTCAGGTCATTCCGAGAACTTTTGTTTCTGCACATAAATAACACCATGGCAAATCTGCTGAAAACAACGTCAGTCCGGGTTAGTTCCATTCAAATCATGCATGTTAGAGTCCAAAACAAGGGCAAAAGTGTTTGGAAAAGTAGATACATTGGAGACGTGTCACCTCCTCCTTCCTTCTCTCCTCTTCCTCCTTCCCTTCTTCTCCTACTTGGAATAGGAAAGGGGGGGACCAAATCCTACTTGGACCGGGAGTCCTAGTAGGACTCCCCCATGGTGCGACCCCCTAGGGCCGGCACCTCTCATCCCCCTTTATATACATGGGAGGGGGCACCCCAAAGGCACACCAAGTCTTCTCTTAGCTGTGTGCGGTGCCCCCCTCCAGAGTTACACACCTCGGTCACATCATCATAGTGCTTAGGCGAAGCCCTATGCTGGTAACTTCATCATCACCGTCATCACGCCGTCGTGCTGATGGAACTCTCCGTCATCCTCAACTGGATCAAGAGATCGAGGGACGTCATCGAGCTGAACGTGTGCTAAACGCGGAGGTGCCGTACGTTCATTGCTTGGATCGATTGGATCGCAAAGACGTTCGACTACATCAACCGCGTTACTAAACGCTTCCTCTTTCGATCTACGAGGGTACGTGGACACACTCTCCCCTCTCGTTGCTATGCATCTCCTAGATAGATCTTGCGTGATCGTAGGAATTTTTTTGAAATACTGCGTTCCCCAATAGGGACGTGGGCATCTCCGCTTCCCCATGCTGCCTCGGCAACCGATCAACTTGACAAGAGCCTGCTGTATGCAGGGAAAGATCATTATTGGTGGGATCATGAAGGCCGACGGTTTGCCTCCTTCTGGCTATAAATGAGGGGAGGGGCGGAGCCCTTCCCCTGCTCATCTCCATCTTCTTGCTGCCTGCTCCCCCTTCTTCTTGGTCTCGCTGTCTCGCCAAAGTGCTCATGGCGCCGATGAGGAAGTTTTCTGCCACAGAGAAGGGAAGGCCCCCAAGGAGGGACCGGGTTCGCCATCGCCCAAGAGGGGCCACGGTCGTCCCCGCAAGTATGCTATGACCCCGGTGGTGGTCCCTCAGGGGCGCCGGTGCACCCCTTCAAGGGCGGGTGTGCTACCTCTTGAGCTTGCGTTCGTTTTCCCTTGAAGAGGAAAGGGTGATGTAGCAAAGTAGAGTAAGTATTTCCCTCAGTTTTGAGAACCAAGGTATCAATCCAGTTGGAGACAACGCAACAAGCCATTGAATACCTGCACAAACAAACACCAACTTGCACCCAACGCGACAAAGGGGTTGCAATCCCTTCACAGTTATTGGCAAAGTGAGATATGATATAGATGGATAAACGGTAAAGTAATATTTTTGGTTTATAGATTGAAAAGGAAAAGATTGCAAAGAAAGTAAATCAGAAACTAGAATTATAGATTGGAAACTTATAAGATGGAAAATAGACCCGGGGGCCATAGGTTTCACTAGAGGCTTCTCTCAAGATAGAAACAATTACGGTGGGTGAACAAATTACTGCCGAGAAATTGATAGAAAACCGCAAAGTTATGATGATATCTAAGGCGATGATCATGAACATAGGCATCACGTCCGTGTCAAGTAGACCGAAATGATTCTGCATCTACTACTATTACTCCACACATCGACCGCTATCTAGCATGGATCCAGAGTATTAAGTTCATAATGAACGGAGTAACGCATTAAGTAAGATGACATGATGTAGAGGAATTAACTCAAGAAATATGATGAAAACCCCATATTTTTATCCTCGATGGCAACAATACAATACGTGTCAGTTCCCCTTCTGTCACTAGGATCGAGCATCGCAAGATTGAACCCAAAGCTAAGCACTTCTCCCATTGTAAGAAAAACCAATCTAGTTGGCCAACCAAATCGATAGTTCGAAGAGACTTGCAAAGATATCAAATCATGCATATAAGAATTCAGAGAAGATTCAAATAATATTCATAGATAAGCTGATAATAAACTGACAATTCATCGGATCTCGGCAAACACACCACAAAAGAGTATTACATCGAATAGATCTCCAAGAACATTGACGAGAACTTTGTATTGAGAATCAAAGAGAGAGAAGAAGCCATCTAGCTACTAGATATGGACCTATAGGTCTGCGGTAAACAACTCACGCTTCATCGGAGAGGCAATGGTGTCGATGTAGAAGCCCTCCGTGATCGAACCCCCTCCAGTAGGATGCCGGAAAAGGCCCCTAGATGGGATCTCACGTGTACAGAAGGTTGCGGCGGTGGAAAAGTGGTTTTGTGGCTCCCCCGGAAGTTTTCGTGGTATTTGGGATTATATAGGCGGAAGATCTAGGTCAGGGGGTCACTGAGGGGCCCACAAGGTCAGGAGCGCACCCTCCACCCTTGTAGCCGCCTCGTGGCTCTTCTGACTTGCACTCCAAGTCTACTGGGTGTCTTCTGATCCAAGAAAAATCACCATGAAAGTTTTAATCCATTTGGATTCCGTTTGGTATTCCTTTTCTTCGAAACTCTAAAATAAGGGAAAAACAGGAACTGGCACTGGGCTCTAGATTAATAGGTTGGTCCAAAAAATCATATAAAATAGCATATTAATGCATATAAAACATCCAAAACAAATAATATAATAACATGGAACAATCAAAAATTATAGATATGTTGGAGACGTATCAGGGCGTTACCTCCGGCGGCCGTGGCGGCGCTTCTTCTTGCGGTGGGAGACTCCGAGGATGAGGCAGCTCCTGCGATGGGGCAAGGTGTGTCGTGGTCTCCCGACCTCCTCGGCCGTGCTTCCACTCGGCGGACGTGTTCCCGGAGTTTGTCGTGTGGTCGGAGCGGCCCATAGGCACCTAGCTACCACTCTTGCACTTCTTTGCAGGTGTGCTGCCGACCGCGGGCCTTGATGGCCTCTGGCTGCAGGCTGAAGGCTGCTACAGCAGAGCCTCATGGACGGGGGTCGAAGTCACTGCCACGGGCAACATGTCCTTGACCCGCAGTTGATAGGCGTTCGCCCGCGCGTGAGGCCTGGGCGGAAGGTGCACCCTCCACTTCAAGTACGATGACCTCACGACCCTCTACGTGAGGGTGTTCGGGGAAGATGACCACCGTGCGGAGTGCTGCCCTGAGGATGACAGCAGCGACGATGAGCTTGGCCTTAGCGACGGCCGCGATGACGATGAGGGTGAGCTTGCCCTTAGCGACAGCTGCACCACCTCCAGCAGCAGCGGCTCCCCCTCTGGCGAGAGCATCAGTGGCGGTGGCTACAATGAACCACCGCGTTTCTGGGCTCGGATCAGGGAAGGCGACGGGCCTTCTCGCCACACCGCTCCAGTGAAGCGGGAGGAAGGCTCGGGCTTAGCTTCGGGCGTTGCTGGAGCCTGGCCTCTAGAGCTGCTGCGGTCCCGAGGCCTGATTTTGTTTTTCCTTTCCTTTCTCCTGCATTTGAAAAAAAGTAGAGGGCCATGTTGGGGTGTGTAATGAACCATAGTACTTATGCCACTATGCTACGTTTATTGTCTTGATGTTCTGCCGTGGTGCCCATGTTCTGACTAGGTGTGGTTAGGGTAACTTAGCTCGGTATGATTGCGGTAGTCTTCCGCCTCACGAGGGCGTGCCTTTCCAGCAATGTCTTGTGATGTTCCCTTCCTGATGACTTAGGAGCCATCGGGGCCTCAGGAGACTTGGTACAGATGTAGAGTTATTAGAAATCCGGACGAGGCGTCACGTCCTTCCTCCCGCGAGCCCTCAAGCGTGGGTTGGTTGTGGCTAGTACACCGCGGCGCACTGCCAGGAGGCACGGACTTAAGAGGGTGCACATGCCCACGAGCTCATTCGAGAGCGCCTCGCGAGGATTTAAGGACGCTGAAGCTCTGGGGCAACAAGACTTCGACAAGGTGTGTTTGCGGGCGAGCCCAAGCATACACACCTGCCTAGCCCCCACGTGCGGGGCGCGCGAGGAGTGACGGGCAACTGCCACTCTTCCTGGGACATGGCTGGGGAGGCGAGCGAATCAAGAGGAGAGAAAAAGAAACTCCTACTCGAGCGAACGAGAAATGCGAGAAATTAAAATTTCATTCAAGAAGTTGCAAACTAGCTACAAAAAGCAAGGAAAAGAATAGCCGCGTTCGGCACCTAGACTAGTCTTCTCACTAACGCGGAGATAAGTGCCACCACTAGGATGTGTGTGGGAGCCCCGTGAGGCCTGCGGGCGGCACTCAGGAGACTCCGGGGTGTGTACAGCCCCACTCGTTATTACATGAGAGTGTCACGAGCAGAGACCTTCATAGGCACTGGCCTTGCTTCATGGGTAGAACTTCCAGAGGTGCTGGATGTTCTAGGCGTTCTGGATGGGGATCCCGTCCTGCGTCTCCAGGAGCGCGACGCCAGGCATGGAGACACGGGCGATCCTGAATGGGCCCTCCCACATGGGCGAGAGCTTGTGCAGCACTTCATTGGAGAGCACCCGCCTTAGGACGAGATCGCCCACCTAGAGCGTCCTGGAGTGGACGCTCCGGCAGTGATACCGCTGCAGCGCCTGCTAGTACCTTGCCGCTCGGAGCAAGGCTTGGTGGCGGCGTTCCTCCCCCAGCATAAGGTCCATCCCCTGCAAGGCGTCCGGGCATGCCTCGTCACATGCCAAGACCCGCGCGGAGCGATGCCTGGCCTCGTGAGGGAGAACCACTTCAGCTCCATAAACGAGGAAGAATGGAGTTTTGCCCGTCAGCTTGGTCGCGGTGGTGCGGATGGACCACAACACAGACATGAGCTTGTCGAGCCAGCACCTGCAGCAGGCATCGAGCTTCTTCTTGAAGGTTATTGCCTTGAGGCCCCTTGGGACCTTGACATTGGCACGCTCAGCCTGGCCATTACTCCTAGGGTGTGCCACTGAGGCGTAACATATCTGCGTTCCAAGGTTAGCACAATATGTTTTGAAAAGGTTGCTAGTGAGCTGCAAGCCATTGTTGGTGATGATGCGATTAGGGACCCTGAACCGGCTCACGAGGCCCTTGAGGAACTTAACTCACGAGCCGCTGGGATAGTGCGGACGACCTCTACTTCTGCCCACTTGGTGAACATGTCGATGGAGACGTAGAGGTAGCTATAGCCCCCGGGTGCTCGAGGGAACAGGCCCAGGATGTCCAGCTCCTAGACCGCGAACGTCCATGAGAGTGGGATGGTCTGGAGACCCTGAGCATGCTGGTGGATCTGCTTGGCACGGAATTGGCAGGCTTCATAGGATTTTACGAGCTCGATGGCATCATCAAGTGCCGTGGGCCAGTAGAATCCACTGCGGAATGCCTTGCTCACGAACGTGCACGACGGAGAATGATGCCAGCAGTCCCCGCCATGTATGTCGACCAGCAGCTCGCGCCCCTACCCCCGGAAGATGCACCACAGAGAGACGTCGTTTGGTTGTTTTCGATAGAGCTCACCGTCCCTGATGCAGTACGCAGTGGCTTGGCGGCCTACCCGCTCTGCGTCTTCCTCCTTCTCCGGCAAGGTGCCTTGAAGCTGGTACGCCTTGAATTCCTCGGTCCAGCACCCCTCCTAAGGCTTGAGCGCAAGGAGCAGTGTCGGTGTACAAAAGTAGGGGCTCTTCTTTTGACCCCTTTACTTGTGCACGGGCAGTTAGAGCCGCGTGCCACGGCCACACTTAGCAGGGAAGAGGGGGAAGCCGGAGGGAAGCCAAAGTACAAGACAACCAAGGTAACGCCAAGACCAAAAGTACAGGAGAACAAGACGGCGAGGTGGACTCCCTCGGCAAGATCCTTGCCGAGGCAGCCTCCGCAACCCCAACAAGAGCCTTGCCGGGGAAACATGCCCTATGCCAGCAGAGTGAGCCACCCTAGAGCCCACCGGCTCCAAGCTAACCAACTACATTGGAACCAAGGCTCGGGAGTCGCCTCTGTGGTGGCATGCAAATCATCGTCAAGATCATAAACATATGAGATCAGATGAGGACCAGAAGATGGCGACCCTCGGTGGAATCTGTAACACCCTCGATGTGGCTATATCTCCTACGTGTCGAAGCACGACTTAGAGGCATAACCGCATTGAAAGCAATGTCGCAAGTAAGGCAATCTTCACAACATCCCATGTAATATAGATAATAAAAGGGGAAGGTACATAGTTGGCTTACACTCGCCACGTCAAACAAAGTACATAAATAGCATTACATCATTCAATCACTCATGGCCCGACTACGACGCCAAAATAAAAGATCAACCCAACATGCGGCACGGTCCTGATCGCCCCAACTGGGCACCACTACTGATCAGCAGGAAAAGACACATAGTAACGACGGGAAGCTTCATCGAACTCCCACTTGAGCTCAAGCGCATCATCTGGAACGGAGTCGTCTGGCCCTACATCTAGTTTGGAAGTAATCTGTGAGCCACAGGGACTCAGCAATCTCACACCCTCGCGATCAAGACTATTTAAGCTTATAGGTAAGGCAAGGTAAAATGTGGAACTACAGCAAGCGACTAGCATATATGGTGGCTAACCTGTTCGCAAAAGAGGGCGAGAAGATAAGGCAAAGCACGAACGAATAACTAGAGAACAACCTGCGCAAGCATTACTCCAACACCGTGTTCACTTCCCATCACTTCACGGTAACACACACGGTTGATTCATTTTAATTAAGTTTAGGTTCAAGTTATCTACAACCGGACATTAACAAATTCCCATCTGCCCATAACCGCGGGCACGGCTTTCGAAAGTTCAAATCCCTGCAGGGGAGTCCCAACTTAGCCCATGACAAGCTCTCACGGTCAACGAAGGATATACCTTCTCCCGAGACATTCCGATCAGACTCGGTATCCCGGTTCTACAAGACACTTCGACAAGTTAAAAAAATCTAGCAACACCACCCAGATGTGCCGAAAAATCCCGATAGGAGCTGCACATATCTCGTTCTCAGGGCACACCGGATGAGCAAGACGTCGGGTAGGCCAGCCCAGAGTTGCCCCTGGTAGCCCCGGACATCGCTCGGTTGGACCAACACTCAGAGGAGCACTGGCCCGGGGGGGGGTTAAAATAAAGATGACCCTTGAGTCCACGAAACCCAAGGGAAAAAGGCTAGGTGGCAAATGGTAAAACCAATGTTGGGCATTGCTGGAAGAGCTTTATTCAAGGCGAACTGTCAAGGGGTTCCCATTATCACCCAACCGCGTAAGGAACGCAAAAATCTGGGAACATAACACCGATATGACAGAAACTAGGGCGGCAAGAGTGGAAGAAAACACTAGGCGAGAGGCTGAGCCTTCCACCCTTTACCAAGTATATAGATGCATTAAGATAATAAGATAATATAATGATATCCCAACAAGTAAACAATGTTCCAACAAGGGACGGTCTCCAATCTTCACCTGCAACTAGCAACGCTATAAGAGGGGCTGAGCAAAGCGGTAACATAGCCAATCAACGGTTTGCTAGGACATGGTGGGTTAGAGGTTTGACATGGCAGTTTGGGAGGCATCATAAGCAAGTGGTAGGCATCGTAGCATAGGCATAGCAAAAGAGCGAGCATCTAGCAAAGCAAAGATAGAAGTGATTTCGAGGGTATGATCATCTTGCCTGCAAAGTTGTCAGAGTTGACTGGATCCTCGAAAGCAAACTCAACGGGCTCCTCGTTAGCGAACTCATCTCCCGGCTCTACCCAAACAATACAAACAAACAAACGGAACACAATCAACCACGTGCAAAGCTCAAACAACATGATTTGTGATGCATATGCAAGATTTGACAAGGAATTAATGACCTGGCCTCAACTTGTAAAACCAAGTATGCCACTGGAAAGGTGAGGTGATTTTGGTTGAAATCGATATAAAGAACACCGGAATCGGAGACACGGTTTGGAAATGGCAAGCAATTCAAATATGGCACCGGTCTGCGCTATATAGCAAGTAGCCATCTAAATGCAACAAGTTAAACATGCTACAGCACTCAAACATGGCAACAAAATACATCGCAGGAATCCATTCATGATGGTTAACAAAAGATGAACACTGGTCTACGGCCAATTAGTCAATTAACAGGTTCAAACAAGCATGTCAAAAGTGCAATTGATAAACAGATCTCAGACTTAATGAAATTAACACTTGTCTGGAATTTCAGATCAGGTAGCACACTTTGGATCAAGAAAACTAGATGCTACAAGAACTTAACATGGCAAAGAAAGGCATGGCATGGAGCTACTCAAAGAGCTTAACAAAAGTCCCTTAGTGACCTTGAACCAAAAGGGATCAGAAAATACAATTGCAAGCATGTGAACATGGCAAAAACATAATCAGGTCACAGACTTGGAGAAAAACTGGAACATGCAAATCAGATATCAAGTAGGCATATTTACGAGCTCGATGCACTCACTACAGAGCATGTCATTACAATCTAAGCATACACCCGTCAAGAATACACATTATACAAGCTAGACGTGGCAAGAACAATAACATAGCATGCACGGATCAATTACAACATCCTCGGCAAAATCTCTAACAAGTAGACAATCTGCCCAGTTTCACAAAATAGCAAAAGTAGAGCTCGATTGACTCAAGCTAGGGTGCTCCATAATTGCAAACAAAGACATGGATGGGTAGGGCACTACAAGATTAAAAAATCATCATTACTGATCATCCTCAAAAGAGGCACGGATCACTAGGAAACAACATGAACATATGGCATATTGATATAAACAGATCAAGGACTTAGTGGAATTGCTAAGTCCCTGAAATCAGCATTAACGAATGCTCCACTTTGCAAGCTTGTGCTAGTCACCACACAAATCACAAAAATACATGGATGGCACCTCCGGAAAGATGACAAAGCATATAACAAAACATATGTAGAGCTCAGGGGCATATCATGCACACATTAATCATGGCAAAAATGACAAAAAACTATTTGGAGCAGCAGATCTGACAATTATCTCAAATAGCACTCTTCCAACAGCATTTCGGGCATCAAGATGAACTCAAATGAAAATGATGCAATGAGATGAAATGATGTGCTCTCTGAGGCGAACAATTCGATATGCTATATGCCCAAAATGGATCTACGAATGCAAAGTTACGGCACGATGAACAAGGGCATTTGAATCTGGAAATCGGGGACTTAGAAGAAAAATATACCCTCCGGATGTAGGGTTACTGTTCACCCGGATCCGGATCCAGATCGGGCGGCGCGCGGAAGCCGAGGTCGTCGGAAAACGCTGTTCACCGGGGCGAGGACGGCGCCGGAGATGGACGGGGCTGGCGGGCGTGGTCGCCGGAGATGGAACCGGCGTGAGGAGGACGGGGCGACGGTGGTGGTCGTCGGACGCGGCGCTGGCGCGGACTGGAGGCGGCGGCCCGGTGCGGCAACCCGGGCGGCAGAGCTGGCCGGAGATGGCGGCGCGGCGGTTCCCGGTGGCCGGCCTCGGGGACGAGAGGCGGCGGGACGCGGGCATCCGGGCGGCGGAGGAGCGGGCCGGGAGGGCCGACGATGGGCCCCGCGGGCCCTGGTGGCTGAGGCGGCGAAGCGGTCCCCCACGGGACAGGTGGCGGCGCGGTACTGGCTGGGGCGCGCGGCAGACGTGTCCGGCGGCCGGCAGACGTGTCCGGCCACGCGGAGAAGCTAGATCTAGGGTTTCGGGGGGGGGGGGAGGAGGATAACGAGAATTTTGGAGGGGGGTTTAAATAGGCATAGGAGGAGCTAGGAGAGTCCAAATGAGGTGCGGTTTTCGTCCACGCGATCGTGATCGAACGCTCTAGATGATGGAGAGGGTTTTGGTGGGTTTTGGGCGAAATTGGAAGGGTGTTGGGCTGCAACACAGACGAGGCCTTTTCGGTCCCTCGGTTAACCGTTAGAGCATCAAACGAAGTCCAAATGGTACGAAACTTGACAGGCGGTCTATCGGTAGTAAACCAAGGCCGCTTGGCAAGTCTCGGTCCAATCCGGAAATGTTTAACCCCACACATGAAAGAAAGGTAGAAATGACCGCCGGAGGAGAACGGAGCGCCGGAATGCAAAACGGACAACGGGGAAAATGCTCGGATGCATGAGACGAACATGTATGCAAATGCAATGCACATGATGACATGAGATGAGATGTATGACAACGACAACAACACACGGAGACAAAAACCCGAACCCGATAAAAATAAAATAACTTAACGCCGGAAACGGCAAGAGTAGGATTACATATTAGGTAAATCATATCCGTGGTGTTACAACACTCCACCACTACGAAAGGATCTCGTCCCAAGATCTAGGACTGGAAGAACGCCGGGTACTCAGAACGGAGGTGATCCTCGCATTCCCAGGTGGCTTCACGGTTGGAATGGTGTGACCACTTGACTTTGAGGAATTTGATTGACTTATTGCGAGTCTTGCATCCAGTCTCTTCAAGAATAGCAATGGGGTGCTCACGATAAGAGAGATCTTCTTGGAGCTCAATGTCTTTGAAGTTGACGGTGCATTTAGGTGTCTTGAAGCACTTGCGGAGCTGAGAGACATGGAACACGTCATGCACATTTGCAAAGTTTGAAGGAATCTCGAGTTGATAGGCGAGATCGCCTCTCTTGCTGACGATCTTGAAAGGTCCCACGTATCTAGGGGCAAGCTTCCCTTTGATACCGAAGCGACGAGTGCCGTTCATAGGAGGGACGCGGAGGTAAACATGATCTCTGATCTCGAAAGCCAAATCATGGTGCTTACTATCATAATAGCTCTTCTGGCGCGATTGCGCTGCTTTGAGGTTATCTCGAATGACTTTGCACATCTCCTTTGCCTCTGTGATTAAGTCATTTCCCAGAAGTTGATGTTCACCGGTTTCAGACCAGTTGAGAGGGGTATGGCACTTCTTGCCATACAGAATTTCGAATGGGGCCTTGCCTGAACTTGCTTGAAAACTATTGTTGTAGGAGAATTCAGCATATGGAAGACAATCTTCCCACTTCATGCCGAAGGAGATCACACAAGCCCTGAGCATATCTTCAAGAATCTGATTGACACGCTCGACTTGACCGCTAGTTTGAGGATGGAAAGCTGTGCTGAAGCGGATGTTGGTGCCCATGGCCTTCTGAAAAGAATCCCAAAACTTGGAGGTAAAGATGCTGCCACGGTCTGAAGAGATCACCTGTGGAATACCGTGCAGCGAGATAATTCGAGAGGTATAGAGCTCCGCCAATTGAGCTGCAGTGATAGACTCTTTGATAGGCAGAAAGTGAGCCACTTTAGTGAGTTTGTCGATGACAACGAATATAGCATCATTGCCACGCTTGGACTTTGGAAACCCAGTCACAAAGTCCATCTCAATGTGGTCAAACTTCCATTCTGGAATGGCGAGAGGTTGGAGGAGACCAGTTGACCTTTGGTGTTCTGCCTTCACTCTTCTGCAGACATCACACTCATTCACGAACTGAGCAATCTTGCGCTTCATTCGAGTCCACCAATAAGCCTGCTTGAGGTCCTGATACATCTTCGTGCTCCCAGGGTGGATGGAGAGGAGTGAATTGCGAGCCTCGTTCATGATAACCTTACGAAGATCACCTTTGGGCACAACAATATGATCCTCGAAGAAGAGAGTATCCTTGTCATCAAGGCGGTAGCACTTGTACTTGGGTTGACTCTTGGCAATCCCAATCTTCACCTTCTTCACCATAGCATCAAGAAGTTGGGCTTGGCGAATTTGGTCTTCCAAGGTAGGAGAGACTTGAAGGTTGGCGAGGAAACCTTGAGGAACAACTTGCAGATTGAGTTTGCGGAAAGCTTCACAAAGCTCGGGTTGATAAGGCTTGAGAATCAGGCTGTTGCAATAAGCCTTTCTGCTCAATGCGTCAGCAATCACATTGGCCTTGCCTGGAGTATACTCAATACTCGGATTATACTATTGAATCATTTCGACCCATCGCGTCTGCCTGAGGTTGAGATTAGGCTGAGTGAAGATGTACTTGAGACTCTTGTGGTCAGTGAAGATGTCCACTTTTCTTCCTAATAAGAGATGTCTCCAAGTCAAAAGAGCATGCACAACTGCCGCCAACTCGAGGTCATGAGTGGGGTAGTTCTTCTTGTTGGGCTTCAACTAGCGAGAGGTATAAGCCACGACTTTCTTCTCTTGCATCAACACTGCACCGAGACCTTGGAGAGGGGCATCGCAGAAGACCTCAAACGGTTTGGATTCATCAAGAGGAGTCAGAACAGGAGCAGTGACCAATTTCTCTTTCAAAGTGTTGAAAGTGATGTCACATTCCGGAGACCAAATGTACTTGACGTGCTTCTGGAGAAGATTTGAGAGAGGCTTCGCGATCTTTGAAAAGTTCTCAACGAACCTTCGACAATAGCTTGCGAGACCGAGGAAGCTACGGAGTTGCTTCACGTTCTGAGGTGGTTCCCAATTCGCAATTGCAGACACCTTCTCAGGATTCATCGCAATGCCCTTGGCAGAGATGATATGCCCAAGATAAAGAACCTCATCGAGCCAAAACTCGCACTTGGAGAACTTGGCGTAGAACTGGTGTTCTCTGAGCTTATCGAGCACCAAACGCAAGTGCTTGGCATGATCTTCCTTGTTCTTCGAAAAGACCAGAATGTCGTCGAGACAGACCAAAATAAAGTCATTTGTGTAGGCGTTGAAGATGAAGTTCATCATGCGAGAGAAAGTCAGAGGAGCGTTGACGAGGCCAAAAGACATGACAGTGTATTCATATGAACCATAGCTTGTCCTGAAAGCCGTCTTGGGAATATCTTGCTCACGGATTCAAATCTGGTGATAGCCCATACGGGGATCAAGCTTGGAGAATACTTGGGCAACTTTGAGTTGTTCGAACAGCTCGTTGATGTTGGGAAGTGGGTACTTGTTCTTGATAGTCTTCTTGTTCAATGGACGGTAGTCAACACAAAGTCGGTCCGTTCCATCCTTCTTCTTCACAAAGAGTACTCCACAACCCCACGGAGAGGAACTAGGTCGGATGAGACCCATTCGCTCTTGAATATCGAGTTGCTTCTTCATCTCCTTCAACTCTTCAGGTCCGAGCTTGTAGGGACGCTTGCAAACCGGTTCCGTGTCAGGCTCAAGATCGATGACGAATTCAACTGGCCAGTGCGGAGGCATTCCTGGAAGCTCTTCTGGAAAGACGTCTTGATATTGGCAAACGACTGGAATTTGCGAGATGGCATCCAGTTCACCCTTCTCATTGAGAGAAAACAGGCGGATTGTATCATCACGAGCGGCAAAGACAATTACATCCTCAGACGAATGAGTCAATTGAATCTGCCTGGCTGCACAATCAAGATGCGCCTTGTCCTTAGAAAGCCAATCCATTCCGAGAATAAGATCAATATCTGAGTTGCCAAGGACCATTGGAGAAGAAAGAAACTTGTAATCGCCCAGCGTGATAGTAACATCCGGAGCCAACATTTTGGTGTTCATGAACAAACCTGGAGAAGAAACAGCTATCGACTTAGGCAAATCAATAGTATGCACATCATGCATGGATGCAAAAGGCTTCGATAAAAATGATAAAGATGCACCAGTATCAAAAAGAACTCTTGCGGGAATGTCATTAACAGGAAGGTTACCCATAATCACATCTGGCGAGTCCTCTGCCTGAGCTGCGTTGAGCGAGTTGACCTTAGCAGACTTGGGGTTATGCTTGACCATAGCTATACTTGCCGATCTCATAGGAGGAGGAGGAGGGAGACACCTCTGATTGAAGCATTTGTTGGCATAGTGACCCTTCTGTTGGCACTTGTTACACGTGACCTCTAAAAGCGGACGGTGATACGAAGCACTCGATCTTGGAGCTTGAGACGAAGTCTTGTTCTGAAAGCCAGGGTTGGGTGGGTGGGAAGATCCACTGCCACCTTTGCTCTTCTGCTGATACGGCTGACGGAACAGAGGAGGAGGAAGCCAATACTTCTGTTGCTTGGCCACTTGAGTAGAAGAAGGAGTAGCATCTCTGACTCGCTTCTTGGAAGCATCACACTTCAGTTGAGCAGCCTCTTGCTTTAATGCCATGTTGTAGAACTCATCGTACCTCAAGGGCTCAAAGAGAACAAGAGCTAGCTGAATTTCTTCTCTGAGACCACCCCTGAACTGGTATATCATGCTCTTCTCGTCAGGGACGTCCTGCTTAGCAAAGCGGCCGAGCTTCTGAAACAACTTGTTGTAGTCATAGACAGACAAAGAGCCTTGCTTCAGGTTGCGGAATTCCTCGCGCTTGCTTTCAACCACGCTCTGAGGAATATGATGAGCTTTGGAGTCTAGACGGAATTCATCCTAGGTAATCACACGGCCTCCTCTGGAATCCTTGTACTGTTG
Source organism: Triticum aestivum (assembly GCF_018294505.1). Classification (NCBI taxonomy): domain Eukaryota; kingdom Viridiplantae; phylum Streptophyta; class Magnoliopsida; order Poales; family Poaceae; genus Triticum; species Triticum aestivum. The sequence continues at coordinate 207,611,880 of NC_057806.1, forward strand.
GAACCATTCTACAGCTTGTTCTTTGAGTTGGAAGGAAGCGAACTTGACAAAGTCCTCAGGCCTGACGTTACTGCACTCGAAATGCTTGCATAAGTCCACGAGCCAATCGTCAGCATCAGTTGCCTCAACACAATTGATGAAGGTCTTTGGCCCGTCAGCAAGGAACTGGTTGAGTGTAGCAAAGTGATTCTGATTGTTGCCTTGGTTGCCTTGGTTCGCTTGGTTGCGCTCTTGAAGAATTTGCATGATCAACTGCGTGTTTGCATTGGTAGCAGCCATCACAGCTTGCCATGCCTCCGGAGGAGGAGGAGGTGGTGGCGGATCTTGATTCTGATTCTAATTGCTGCTCTTAGCGGGAGCCATCCTGAAGAGGGTGACATCCATTAGCAAACTGACAGATGAAATTGAAGCTGAATCAAGCGGGTTGAAATTGCAACAAATAGTCTTCACATCCGAACATAAGAACGAATGCATTCCACTTGAAATGGTCACATATCCGTAAATTTAGACGCCACTTAGAATTTAGGTAGAGGAATAAATCAACAAGGTATGGATCAAGAACGAATACATTGGTCAAGGAAGGCAAGAAAGTAGTTTGAAAGGGAATTTAGGATCAGACAAGGAGGTTAGTAGAAAAAGGAAGGGTGCAGTTACTCTACACATTATACGTTACTCATTGGGTTGATAACAGAGGATAGATCGCGGTTCATGGAATCTATTCTCTATCTTCACTTTTCACCTTCTCATCCTTAACCTCAGTGATCTGTTCCTCCTAGACATCCTTTTGCGTACAAAAACAGAAGAAGCACGGATAACGGGGCGGGGTTGCGCGCGAGCCGAGTGACGTAGGTGCACAAGAGTGCTTCGCGCCACAACCCTTCTCCTGTTGCTTGATTCACATGGCATCATCAAATGATACAAGTCTTGGATAAGAATCTACAACGCACTAGAACGCCCTTGTTGATGATTCTTTACTGCGACTGCATCCAGCTCGGATCAAGGAAGAAGGTTTTGTCTTATCCCAGCAGCAATGAGAGCCTCTTTCTTCTCCTGATGTGAATAGTCTAGCATTACCCCAGCGGAATGCTCGCCGGTTAACGATCCTGCGCAAAATGCAGGTACTTCGGGGTCAGAGAAGGAGCCTCAAAAGAGGCGAAAAAAGCAATCCATAGAAGGATTTGGCGCTGCTCAATAAATTCAGCGGTCTTCCTCGTCGTTCAATCAATCGTGATTTCACGACTCATCGACCTTGTTCCGGAGTTGTTGTTGCTTTCCTGGAAGGGAGATCGGTCTCCTGCCCGGCGCTGCTATTGGCATAACAACCGGTACACCATAGGTTGACCCAGCCCATTCCTCTCGTACTAGGGCTGGCTCCTCACAGTTCTCCCTTTAACCGGTAAGAAATCCCAATCTCAAACCAAATATCCATGGAAGAAGAGCTAGAGCTACAAGAATTCCCACCTATGAAACTCCCGAACCTTTCCGGTTATGCAATCAGGTGTTGGGGATGTAGGGGAAGCATAATATCTCACCCAAATCTAGCAAATCCTACATCCACCTGTATCCATCCTTCAACACATAACCAAGAAAAACTTCGGAAACCATCTACCTCAACCCATCTGTTGGAGTTCCTCAGCATCTACGTTCTGGCCGATAGATACGCCTGGGCTAAAGAGGGAAGGAAGTACCCCGGCGAAGATGCCAGTGCGGAAACCAACTATACCAATGGAGATAGCGCCGCCCCGATGAAGAATGGTCGGTGTTGCTATAGGAAACACAAGCGCAAGGTCGTGCTTGCCGTCGAGGGATCCGACGACACCGGCGCCGCCAAGAAGGCCAAGGCAGACTACCCCGACCAGAAGATTGCCGGGTGCACCGCTTGCCGGGCCTTGGCGGCTGCCGACAAGCTAGTGTGTAACACCCATGATGCGGCTATATCTCCCACTTGTTGAAGCACGACTTAGAGGCATAACCACATTGTAGGCAATGTCGCAAGAGGGGTAATCTTTACACATCCCATGTACTGAATAAGAAAGAGGTACAGAGTTGGCTTACAATCGCCACTTCATGCAATACAAGAATATAACATTACATCAACCAGATACAACCAAGGCCCGACTACGGAACCAAACTAAAAGAAGACTACCCCTAATGCTACAGATCCCCGATCGCCCCAACTGGGCTCCACTATTAATCAACTGGAAACGAAACAACACCACGAACGCGATCTTCATCGAGCTCCTCCTTGAGCTGGGTTGCGTCACCTGCACGGTATCATCGGCACCTGCAACTGGTTTTGGAAGTAATCTGTGAGTCACGGGGACTCAGCAATCTCACACCCTTGCGATCAAGACTATTTAAGCTTATGGGTAGGGAAAAGGTATGAGGCGGAGCTGCAGCAAGCACTAGCAATGTATGGTGGCTAACATACGCAAAAGAGAGCAAGAAGAGAAAGGCAAGGCATGGCCGAGAATCTATGATCAAGAAGTGATCCTGAAACTACTTACGTTCAAGCATAACTCCAACACCGTGTTCACTTCCCGGACACCACCGGAAAGAGACCATCACGGCTACACACACGGTTGATGCATTTTAATTAAGATAAGTTTTAGGTTTTCTACAACCGGACATTAACAAATTCCCATCTGCCCATAACTGCGGGCACGGCTTTCAAAAGATCAAATCCCTGCAGGGGTGTCCCAACTTAGCCCATCACAAGCTCTCACGGTCAATGAAGGAAATTCCTTCTCCCAGGAAGACCCGATCAGACTCGGAATCCCGATTACAAGACATCTTGACAATGGTAAAACAAGACCAGCAAAGCCACCCGAATGTGCCGACAAATCCCGACAGGAGCTGCACATATCTCGTTCTCAGGGCACACCGGATTGTCCATACTTCCGATAGGCCATCCCAGAGTTGCCCCTGGTGGCCACCTGCGGCTGACAAGTTGGACCAACACTTAGAGGAGCACTGGCCCGGGGGTTTAAATAAAGATGACCCTTGAGTCTACAGAACCCAAGGGAAAAAGGCTTAGGTGGAAAATGGTAAAACCAAGGTTGGGCCTTGCTAGAGAAGTTTTATTCAAGGCGAACTGTCAAGGGGTTCTGATTATAACCCAACCGTGTAAGGAACGCAAAATCAAGGAACATAACACCGGTATGACGGAAACTAGGGCGGCAAGAGTGGAACAAAACACCAGGCATAAGGCCGAGCCTTCCACCCTTTACCAAGTACATAGGTGCATTAAAGTAAATAAGAGATATTGTGATATCCCAACAATAAACATGCTCCAACAAGGAACAAACTCCAATCTTCACCTGCAACTAACAATGCTATAAGAGGGGCTGAGAAAAGCGGTAACATAGCCAAACAACGGTTTGCTAGGCAAGGTGGGTTAGAGGCTTGGCATGGCAAAATGGGAGGCATGATATGGCAAGTTGTAGGTATCGCGGCATAGCAAAAGAGCGAGCAACTAGCAAGCAAAGATAGAAGTGATTTCGAGGGTGTGGTCATCTTGCTTGAGATCCCGCAAGGAAGAAGAACGAGTCCATGAAGAAGACAAACGGACGTAGTCGAACGGATCCTCACAACTCCAGGACGAAACCGAAGCTAACGAGAGAAGCACCCGGAAAGAAGCAAACAACATAGTAAACAACCATCACATAAACATGGCATGATGCGCAAACAAGTATGATGCATGTCCAGTTTAAATATGCATGGCATGGCAAAGTGCACAAGCACAACTACAAGTTAAGTGGAGCTCAATATGCAACGAGTTGCATATTGACGAAACACCACATCAATTATTTAGTTCTCTACCGGTTAGGTACTCAACAATATTAAATGTTGTTTAAACATGCCAAGAGGTGAAACATGAATAAAATACACAGTCTAAGCAATTTAAATGGGGCCGGATATAACAAACAACGAAGCCGGTAAATTGCCATATGCATTTATCAATTTGGTGCAACAACAATTTTAAACATTTAAATGTTATTATCATGATGCGAATGACACGTACAAGTTATGCAAATTTTATGAAAACGTTGATAAGAGCATTATGAAGCATTTTGTCATCGTGGTGGAAATGAAAAGGGGTGCCATGGCAACGATAACAATAACGGTGCCACGGCAATGTTCCGGTTCTGGTACTTGATTGAGATACCGATGCAAAGAAGAAGTGTGCGGATGCATGCAAAAGATGGTGGGGCTCTCCCGGATTCCGAGTGTCCCACAAGTTAGTGGCATGGAAACGAGTGACAATACGGACACGGTGCAGACAAAGGGTGCATGTAATCCAACATGCATTCATTCGTTCACGGGCGTCGTCTCGGGGTTATACCTTCGAGGTGAGACTTTTTGGAACAAATCAAGTTCGTAGAGGAAGTAAACGGTCTCGCCACGTTCGTAGAGGTTGTAGTGGTACATGTTTGTTTCGGATAGGAACTTGATGAATCCACGGTCGACGATAGTTGTACACATGACATTGAGGTACTTGTCGGTCTGGGTCTGGACGGTCTCGTTTTTGCGACGGTAGTCGTACTAGTCGGCGGTACTGGAACTTGACGGATCCGAGCTCTTCGAGGGTCGTCATGGTACTCGTTCACGTTGTAGTCATACATGTTCAAGAAGAAACTTATGCGGTGTGGTGGAACTTGGCAACTTGCCCGTCGACGATAGTTGTTCTCGTATCCTCGTGGTACTTGGCGATATCTGTGCGTAGAGGTACTTGGTACTCTTGTGTAGATGAACTTGAGGTACTCCGGGGCAGAGGAATCAACGTTGCAACGGTGGTCTCGACGTAACCAGATCGAAGCAAGGCCAAGGGGTTTCGTGCATCGCAGATCGAAGCAGCGGTCGTACTCATCCTCCCGCAAGCAGAGACGAGGGCACCATGAAGACCTACAAGGAGCAGCAACAGCAAGGGCGTCGAGGAGGACTAGCGCGGCACCGGAGTCGGGAACGGGTGGAAAACGAGGTTCCCCGATAGCAGGGACGTCATCTGGTGATCCCTGGCCCAGCGGCTCGATGCAGGGCGCGTGAGGAGGCTAGAAGACACGGCGGCGGCCTCCTGCAAGGTCACCTGGATGGTGATTCGCGGGGCTTGAAATCAGCTTGGTGCGAGCGCTCGGGCCGCCGGAGTTGTCCCCTCCAGTGGTGGCATGGGGAGGCACGGCGCTCGAGGTCACCGACGTTCGGCAGGGACCGTAGCGAAGGAGCCGAACGGAGGGAGCCTCTGGTATCCGGCAGGGTCGCGGCAGTGGCCTTAGACGAGGGGGGTTCTCCCGGTGGAGGCGGTGAAGGAAACGGACGCAGGGAGCTCCTCTCCGTGGCAGCAACATGTGGCGGCAGCACGGGATTGAGGGGGGAGATGGGGATCGGGGGAGAGCGAGGAGATGGGAGTCGGGCGGCGTGTGCGATCTTCCTTCTCTGGCGGCGCAAGGGGAAAGCGAGAGGGAGAGCTGGGGATCGGGTAGGGTTAGAGCAGTTAGGTGGGCCGGAGTTGGATGGGCCTATAGGCCGGCTGGGCTGACTCTCTCTCTCTCTCACTCTAAAGAACAAAAGAAAAAGAACAAAATAGAGATAAGAAAGAAAAAGAAAGAGATGTTAGGGGAAAAAGTTGGACATGTGGATAATTTTTACGGACTCGTAAAAATGTGCACGGTCCACGAAAAATAGGAGAGGCATGATTGCAAGAATTTAATTCAAAGGCATTTGAATTTAATTCAAATGGTTTGAACAAGGACTAGGAATTAGAGGTGTCCAAAAATGTTCCGATTTTTGGTGGAGCTCGGGAATATGATGAAAGAATAAATGGCAATGTTGGAGACCAAGAATTAAGACAACAAAGGCATTGGGATATTTTGCAAGTGTGTTTATGGGTGAATCCAAATTAATGGAATATTTATAATAGCTCCCTAAATATTAGGAGGATAATGTTATAAAGAGAATCACCATGTGAATTTCCTCGGTTTAAATGGACCGAAGATCCATGCAACTTATTTAGTGAATTTTAAAACGGGTTGCATGATGACATGATGCAGTGCACATGATGCAATGCACATGCTGCAAGGAAGAAATGCAACGGACCAAACAAATCACACGATGAAACCCGGAAATCGAGGAAGGCATCTGAAGCTCCGGTCTTGGGGCGTTACAACACTCCACCTCTACAAGAGGATCTCGTCCCGAGATCTAGGATGGCACCAGAGGGAAAACGAAAGAGAAAGAGGAGAGGTAAAACTAATTACTTCTTTGACAAACGAGTGAAACCAATGAACCTTGCGAAGTTGAACAAATTGAAAGAAAGAAAAACGACGAAGATGTTCAAAGTTGAAAACACTCTGTTGGAAAAGAGGAACAAGGAAGATTACGGAAACCTTGTAGGTTGAAAGACATAAGAAAAAGGTTGCAATGGAATATAAGTACAAGCAAGCACTCCGGTTGAAACAAGATGTACAAGGAACGATAAGGATCAATTAAGACAACACTCCGGTTGAAAAGAGATGCAAGAATTTATAAGGAGAAAAGAACTTGAGTAGAGGGCACAACACTCCGGTTAACTAGATAGGCATGAAAAGAACATGATCCTCATAACTCGAGATGATGAGAGAATGGAGCAACCTCACAATGCCTTCGGAAGAAATGAAAGAGTGGAATGGAATGAACGGAGGGAAACAAGATCTTGGGAGAGCACGCTTACAACAAATTCTAGAACGGAGTTGTTGAATTATCAACAACGATAGGATAATCTTGATATGGGCTTATGGCATACATCTCAAAATTATGAGGTGACAACCTGCCACAAACGGAAACAATTTCTTGCTTCAGAACAACGAGGAGATGAAAAACTTCTTCCACTAATGGGATAGGAAGAACACTTGGATCACAGATAATCACCACATAGCAAAATTCCTTGGGGGAAGGCTTTAAGGTGAAAATATTGCGCAAGATAATCTCCAGCGAAGAGATTCAAGGTACCTCATTCCTGACAACTTGTCAATCATGTAACATGAAGGAAACTGTCAAAATGACATAAGACCATCTCAAAAGATAAGATAGAAAAAATTGCACTTCGGGATGCAAGATGAAGAATGCTTGAAGCCTCCTCTGAAAAGAATTTCTCAAATGCAACACTTCGTAGAAGGAATTAAATCCTTGATGAACCCACTATTGTAGGGGCCTCCATGAATAACTCCGGTAACAAAGAATGATCAAACAAAAGGAAAGAGTAGTTAGAAACACAAGGTGAAGCCTTGCGATGATTTATATGGAGCTTCACGACTAGATAATGCGGAAAAAAAACTTGGAACTCCGGAAAAGAAAGATAAAGCATCTCGAACCGAGAATTTGATGACACTCCGGAATAAGGAATTAATCGCTTGGATGAAACAAGAATAAGAATTACATTATGCTTATCCTTCACCAGTTTAAATTGATGACAATCAATGTATTTGGCATACTACTTATTCTCGTGGAAAGGATTAAAGAGACATATAGCTTAAACTTGAGAAGGTCTTCAACGAAACACCGGTAGGATTGAAACAACGAATGAATTAATATGATAACCATGGAATAGAATCTTGAGCAAACCACTGTAATAATTTAAAATGAATGAATAAAAGATGAAGAAACACCGGGAAGGACTAGTAAATAAATGAATATGCTTGAGAGAATTTAGATACATGAGAACGAAGAGATCATGAGCTGATAAGAGAATACTTGAATGATGCACCGGTAAGATTTTGAGAACAATAGCTGAAAACTAAGAATGAATAATTCTTCTGAAATGATGGGCTCCGGAGGAAAGAAATTAAAACAACTCATGAAATGCTCCGGATGGATGAATATAATTCTCACAATCAAAACAATTATGAGAGGATGGCATAAAGCTAGAACCATGAATCTTTAAGAGAAAGGAGCAAGATATGGAGGAAAACTCTTCTTCGGTCTTCAAGTGTTGTCAATGACGATGAGAAACAACACCATGAATTGTTGAGGCACTCCGGAATAATGAATAATAGAAAGGTTGAACCAATGATGAAAAGAATTTTAAAGATCTTGGAGAAACCATCTGACTGATGATGAATCATTCTTACGTCAAACTTTGAAAGATTTGAGAATAGCTTCGGTAAAATTAGAAGGGTCAGGTAAGATCCTAGAAAAAGACCTGTGGGTTAGGGCCCACTCAAAAGATACACATTTGAAATGATTTAAAAGAGAGATTGCGCCGGTTGAATTAAATGGCTTGAATGAGATAACATCCTCGAAAGAGCTTGAATGAAAGCGGACTGGAAACACGAATCTTCGAGATATCTTCAGCACTCCAGACCAAAAGAATAGCAAGAAGTGGAATGATAATAAGGTGCGCCGGCATGGAAAACATTTGAAACGAGTTAAAGGATATGATCAACACCAAAAACTTGAATTGAATCCACCGGAGAAGAAAAAGAACGAAAAATAATGAACTTGTAGAGCATCTTCATGAGAACCACCGGGTAAGAACATTGACGAAAAAGAATGGAGAGACTTCCCATCAATAAAAGGATACTTGATTAAGAAATCTGAATCCTTGAAGAAAACAAGGGAGGGAGGGTGGGAACACAAAGGCAACTTGGAAAGGATGAAGCAAACACCGTTGAGACGAACTGATAATTGAACTTGCGAATGTTGAAAATGATCGGATCCATTTGAAGAGGAGCACACCGGTTGAAAAGAAATTGAAATGACAAACTCGATGATCGAGAGGGATTAGTATTCACATAGGAATATGATAACACCGCTTAGGAAAGGTATGGAATCAACACCTGACTTCGAAGCAACTCGAATACCACAACTCACAACAAAACAAAGATTGACTTGCATAATAAGCCGGAACAAACATATGAGAGAGATTTCGTCCGAAGTATTCATGGTGGGGCCCACACGGGCTCGGTCGTACAACACCATCATGTACAAGGCAGTGCATAAGACATACGAAGTGTCCCCGAGTCAGCATAGCCAAGGACTATTTAAGACACAATGAGACCACTGTAAAACCAACCGTGGATAGGCGGACCACTAAACGTCGAACCCCAATTTCATATCATACATCTGTCGAAAAGATATCCTAAGAGCTACTTGAATTCCCACTTATAAACTCCCGAAACTTTCCGGTTATGCAATCAGGTGTTGGGGATACAGGGGAAGCATAATATCTCACCCAAAACTAGCAAATCCTACATCCAGCTGTATCCATCCTTCAACACATAACCAAGAAACCTTCGAAAATCGTTTACCTCAACCTTCGAAAAGCATCCGTTATACGAGTTATGGCAATACTCCCGAACTCCCGCCCCAGTACTGGGTGGCGTCGAGGTTATCTCACCAACAACTGCATAAAAGAGATTTTCGATGTCGGCGAAACTCAGGTATTCCAGAATTGCAACGATAAAATTGTGACGACAACACCTCGGAGCTCAACTCCCCGGGACACTGCCACAACCCCTAAATGTCAGGAGGCACCAAGAACAATGTTCTCGTCACAAAACCATCGGAACGATTCCAAGATACCCGCGTGATCCTAAATTTTTTTTAGTGAAATTTGAGAAGAGAAGAGTCAAAACTCTACGTCAGGATGCCTCACCAGAGCGACGAAGGGACTGAGGAGTAAAAACAATCCTACTCTCTGATATATATAATCCTAAAAGACTCAAAACATTTTTCTAGACTCAACAACGCCAGCGATTCGATCAAGCAGGGGGCTCCTAAGTCGGGGAAGGCTCTGATTACCAACTTGTAACACCCACGATGCGGCTATATCTCCCACGTGTCGAAGCACGACTTAGAGGCATAACCGCATTGTAGGCAATGTCGCAAGAGGGGTAATCTTTACACATCCCATGTACTGAATAAGAAAGAGGTACAGAGTTGGCTTACAATTGCCACTTTACACAATACAAGAATATAACATTACATCAACCAGATACAATCAAGGTCCGACTACGGAACCAAAATAAAAGAAGACTACCCCTAATGCTACAGATCCCCGATCGCCCCAACTGGGCTCCACTACTGATCAACTGGAAACGAAACAACATAACGAACACGATCTTCATCAAGCTCCTCCTTGAGCTCGGTTGCGTCACCTGCACGGTATTATCGGCAACTGCAAGCTGGTTTTGGAAGTAATCTGTGAGTCACGGGGACTCAGCAATCTCACACCCTCGCGATCAAGACTATTTAAGCTTATGGGTAGGGAAAAAGGGTATGAGGTGGAGCTGCAGCAAGCACTAGCATATATGGTGGCTAACATACGCAAATGAGAGCGAGAAGAGAAGGCAAGGCACGGTCGAGAAACTATGATCAAGAAGTGATCCTAGAACTACTTACGTTCAAGCATAACTCCAACACCGTGTTCACTTCTCGGACACCGCCGGAAAGAGACCATCACGGCTACACACGCGGTTGATGCATTTTAATTAAGATAAGTTTCAGGTTTTCTACAACCGTACATTAACAAATTCCCATCTGCCCATAACCGCGGGCACGGCTTTCGAAAGATCAAATCCCTGCAGGGGTGTCCCAACTTTGCCCATCACAAGCTCTCACGGTCAACGAAGGATATTCTTTCTCCCAGCAAGACCCGATCAAACTCGGAATCCCGGTTACAAGACATCTCGACAATGGTAAAACAAGACTAGCAAAGCCACCCGAATGTGCCGACAAATCCCGATAGGAGCTGCACATATCTCATTGTCAGGGCAAACTGGATTGTCCAAACTTCCGGTAGGCCAGGCCAGAGTTTCCCCTGGTGGCCACCGGTGGCTGGCAAGTTTGACCAACACTCAGAGGAGCACTGGCCCGGGGGTTTAAATAAAGATGACCCTTGAGTCTGCAGAACCCAAGGGAAAAAGGCTTAGGTGGCAAATGGTAAAACCAAGGTTGGGCCTTGCTGGAGGAGTATTATTCAAGGCGAACTGTCAAGGGGTTCCCATTATAACCCAACCGTGTAAGGAATGCAAAATCAAGAAACATAACACCGGTATGACGGAAACTAGGGCGGCAAGAGTGGAACAAAACACCAGGCATAAGGCCGAGCCTTCCACCCTTTACCAAGTATATAGGTGCATTAAAGTAAATAAGAGATATTGTGATATCCCAACAATAAACATGCTCCAACAAAGAACAAACTCCAATCTTCACCTGCAACTAACAACGCTATAAGAGGGGCTGAGCAAAGCGGTAACATAGCCAAACAACGGTTTGCTAGGAAAGGTGGGTTAGAGGCTTGGCATGGCAAAATGGGAGGCATGATATGGCAAGTGGTAGGTATCGCGGCATAGCAAAAGAGCGAGCAACTAGCAAGCAAAGATAGAAGTGATTTCGTGGGTATGGTCATCTTGCCTGAGATCCCGCAAGGAAGAAGAATGAGTCCATGAAGAAGACAAACGGACGTAGTCGAACGGATCCTCACAACTCCGGAACGAAACCGAAACTAACGAGAGAAGCACCCGGAAAGAAGCAAACAACATAGTAAACAACCATCACATAAACATGGCATGATGCACAAACAAGTATGATGCATGTCCGGTTTAAATATGCATGGCATGGCAAAGTGCACAAGCACAACTACAAGTTAAGTGGAGCTCAATATGCAACGAGGTGCATATTGACGAAACACCACATCAATTATTTAGTTCTCTCCTGGTTAGGTACTCAACAATATTAAATGTTGTTTAAACATGGCAAGAGGTGAAACATGAGTAAAATACACAGTCTAAGCAATTTAAATGGGGCCGGATATAGCAAACAACGAATCTGGTAAATTGCCATATGCATTTATCAATTTGGTGCAACAACAATTTTAAACATTTAAATGTTATTATCATGATGCGAATGACACGTACAAGCTATGCAAATTTTATGAAAATGTTGATAAGAGCATTATGAAGCATTTTGTCATCGTGGCGGAAACGAAAAGGGGTGCCACGACAACGATAACAATAACGGTGCCACGGCAATGTTCTGGTTCCGGTACTTGATTGAGATACCGATGCAATGGAGAAGTGTGCAGATGCATACAAAAGATGGTGGGGCACTCCCGGATTCCGGGTGTCTCACGAGTTAGTGGCATGGAAACGATTGACAATATGGACACGGTGCAGACAAAGGGTGCATCTCATCCAACATGCATTCATTCGTTCACGGGTGTCGTCTCGGGGTTATACCTTGGAGGTGAGACTCTTCGGAATGGATCAAGTTCATAGCGGAAGTAGACGGTCTCGCCACGTTCGTAGAGGTAGTAGTGGTACATGTTCGTTTCGGATAGGAACTTGATGAATCCACGGTCGATGGTAGTTTTACACATGACGTTGAGGTACTTGTCGGTCCGGGTCTAGATGGTCTCGTTTTTGCGACGGTAGTCATACTAGTCAGCGGTAGTGGAACTTGACGGATCCGAGCTCTTCGAGGGTCGTCATGGTACTCGTTCACGTTGTAGTCATACATGTTCAAGAAGAAACTTATGCGGTGTCGTGGAACTTGGCAACTTGCCCGTCGATGGTAGTTGTTCTCGTATCCTCGTGGTACGTGGCGATATCCATGCGTATAGGTACTTGGCAGTCTTGTGTAGACGTACTAGAGGTACTCCGGGGCAGAGGAATCAATGTTGCAACGGTGGTCTCGACGTAACCAGATCGAAGCAAGGCGAAGGGGTTTCGTGCATCGCAGATCGAAGCAACGGTCGTACTCGTCCTCCCATGAGCAGAGACGAGGGCACCATGAAGACCTACGAGGAGCAGCAACAGCAAGGGCATCGAGGAGGCCTAGCGCGGCGCCGAAGTTGGGAACGGGTGGAAAACGAGGTTCCCTAAAAGCAGGGACGTCATCTGGGGATCCCTGGCCTGGCGGCTCGATGGAGGGCGCGGGAGGAGGCTAGAAGGCACGGTGGCTGCCTCCTGCAAGGTCACCTGGATGGTGATGCGCGGGGCTTGACATCAGCTTGGCTCGAGCGCTGGGGCCACCGGAGTTGTCCCCTCCAGTGGTGGCGTGGGGAGGCACGACACTCGAGGTCACCGACGTTCAGTAGGGACCGTAGCGAAGGAGCCGAACGGAGGGAGCCTCTAGTGTCCGGTAGGGTCGCGGCAGTGGCCTCCGGCGAGGGGGGTTCTCCCAGTGGAGGCGGCGAAGGAAACGGACACAGGGAGCTACTCTCCCTGGCAGCAACATGTGACGGTAGCACGGGATCGAGGGGGGGAGATGGGGATCGGGGGAGAGCGAGGTGATGGGAGTCGGGCAGCGCGTGCGATCTGCCTTCTCTGGCGGCGCAAGCGGAAAGCGAGAGGGAGAGCTGGGGATCGGGTAGGGTTAGAGCAGTTAGGTGGGCCAGAGTTGGATGGGCCTATAGGCCGGCAGGGCTGACTCTCTCTCTCTCTCTCACTCTAAAGAACAAAAGAAAAAAAACAAAACAGAGATAAGAAAGAAAAAGAAAGAGTGGTTAGGGGAAAAAGTTGGACATGTGGATAATTTTTACGGACTCGTAAAAATGTGCACGATCCACGAAAAGTAGGAGAGGCATGATTGCAAGAATTTAATTCAAAGTCATTTGAATTTAATTCAAATGGTTTGAACAAGGACTAGGAATTAGAGGTGTCCAAAAATGTTCCGATTTTTGGTGGAGCTCCGGAATATGATGAAAGAATAAATGGCAATGTTGGAGACCAAGAATTAAGACAACAAAGGCAATGGGATATTTTGCAAGTGTGTTTATGGGTGAATCCAAATTAATGGAATATTTGTAATAGCTCCCTAAATATTAGGAGGATAATGTTATAAAGAGAATCACCATGTGAATTCCCTCGGTTTAAATGGACCGAAGATCCATGCAATTTATTTAGTGAGTTTTAAAACGGGTTGCATGATGACATGATGCAATGCACATGATGCAAAGATGAAACGCAACAGACCAAACAAATCACACGACGAAACCCGGAAATCGAGGAAGGCATCTGAAGCTCCGGTCTTGGGGCGTTACATAGGGGGCTCCGACAAGCAGTATTGCAAGATCCACCGCACCAAGGGCCACGATCTCCAGAACTGCCGACAAGTTGAGCTGCTTGCTAAAAAGAAAAAAAGCCGAATATGAGAGGCGGGACAAGGAGAAGGGTCAGTATGGTGCCGAAGGATCTGGCAAGAAGCGTGGCGGCCAAGGAGGCCACCACGGCAAGGACAACTAGCAAGAGAGGCCCACTCGGGGCCGTGGCAAGAAGCAGGAAGACGATGATCATGACGAGGACGACGATTCCGACGAGCATGAGTTCTAGAAGGCTACAGAGGCCATGTGCGTCGATGGTGGCGCCTCGCTGCATACTTCTCACTACCAGCTCAAGCAGTGGGCGCGTGAGATCACAGCAGCAGAGCCATCATTCGACGCTCAGAAGCCACTGAAGTGGTCCAGCACACCCATCATCTTTGACGCCGAGGATCACCCTGATCGCACAACTGCGGTCAGGTGTTTCTCGTTGTTGGTTTCACCAATGATATGCAACCTCAAGGTGAACAAGATGCTGGTTGACAGCGGGGCCGGTCTGAACTTGATCTTACCCGTTCTGATCAAAAGACTGCAAATTCCTGACCGAGATGTCGAGGAAATGGGCACGTTTCAAGGGGTCAACCCGGGAAGGAGTCAGCCGAAGGGCAAGATCACGCTGCATGTGACATTTGGAGGCGAGATGAACTACAGGACGGAGAAGATTGTCTTCGATGTAGCTGAGATTCCCTTGCCCTAAAATGGGATTCTCGGCCGCCCGGCGCTAGCCAAGTTCATGGCGGCGTCACATTACACCTACAACACGCTGAAGATGCCTGGGTCGATGACCATCATTACCGTTCCCTGCGACAAGAAGGATGCGCTGATTTGCGCCGACCTGCTCTACCGGGAAGCAGTTGCGGCAGCTGCCGCCAAGGCGCCTGCTCCTGCCGCCGAAGTCCCGGGAGGGAAGAAGAAGACTGGCAGGACCTCTCGCACCCACTCCGGCAAGCGCACCTCTTCGGAGTGTTGTGCTACCATTGAGGACATGTGTAACGCCCTCGATGCGGCTATAGCTCCCACGTGTTGAGGCATGACTTAGAGGCATAACCGCATTGAAAGCAATATTGCAAGTTAGGCAATCTTCACAACATCCCATGTAATATAGATAATAAAAGGGGAGATACATAGTTGGCTTACACTCGCCACGTCAATCAAAGTACATAAATAGCATTACAACATTCAAACACTCATGCCCGACTACGGCGCCAAAAAAAGATAAACCCAACATGCGACACGGTCCCGATCACCCCAACTAGGCACCACTACTGATCATCAGGGAAAGACATGTAGTATTGGCGTGAGTCCTCGTCGAACTCCCACTTGAGCTCAAGCGCGTCATTTGGAACGGAATCATCAGGCCCTGCATCTGGTTTGGAAGTAATCTGTGAGCCACAGGGACTCAGCAATCTCGCACCCTCGCGATCAAGACTATTTAAGCTTAATGGTAAGGCAAGGTAAATATGTGGAGCTGCAGCAAGCGACTAGCATATATGGTGGCTAACATGTTCGCAAAAGAGAGCGAGAAGAGGAGGCAAATCATGAACGAGTAACTAGAGGGCAACCTGCGGCAAGCATTACTCCAACACCGTGTTCACTTCCCGGACTCCGCCGAGAAGAGACCATCACGGCAACTCACACAGTTGATTCATTTTAATTAAGTTAAAGTTCAAGTTATCTACAACCGGACATTAACAAATTCCCATCTGCCCATAACCGCGGGCACGGCTTTCGAAAGTTCAAATCCCTGCAGGGGAGTCCCAACTTAGCCTATGACAAGCTCTCACGGTCAATGAAGGAATAGACCTCCTCTCGAGACATTCCGATCAGACTTGGTATCCCGGTTATTCAAGACACTTCGACAGGTTAAAACAAATCCAGCAACACCGCCTGAATGTGCCGACAAATCCCGATAGGAGCTGCACATATCTCATTCTTAGGGCACACTCAGATTGTCCAAACTTCCGGTAGGCCAGCCCAGAGTTGCCCCTGGTAGCCACCGGCGGCTGACGAGTTGGACCAACACTCAGAGGAGCACTGGCCCGGGGGGGGGGGTTAAAATAAGATGACCCTCAGGCTCCGGAAACCCAAGGGAAAAAGAGGCTAGGTGGCAAATGGTAAAACCAAGGTTGGGCATTGCTGGAAAAGCTTTAATCAAGGCGAACTATCAAGGGGTTCCCATTATAACACAACCGCGTAAGGAACACAAAAATCCGGGAACATAACACCGATATGACGGAAACTAGGGCGGCAAGAGTGGAACAAAACACTAGGCGAGAGGCCGAGCCTTCCACCCTTTACCAACTATATAGATGCATTAAGATAACAAGGCAATATAATGATATCCCAACAAGTAAAATAATGTTCCAACAAGGAACGGTCTCCAATCTCCACTTGCAACTAGCAACGCTATAAGAGGGGCTGAGCAAAGCGGTAACATAGCCAATCAACGGTTTGCTAGGACATGGTGGGTTAAAGGTTTGACATGGCAATTTGGGAGGCATGATAAGCAAGTGGTAGGCATCATAGCATAGGCATAGCAAAAGAGCGAGCATCTAGCATAGCAAAGATAGTAGTGATTTCGAGGGTATGATCATCTTGCCTGCAAAGTTGTCAGAGTTGACTGGATCCTCGAAAGCAAACTCAACGGGCTCCTCGTTAGCGAACTCGTCTCCCGGCTCTACCCAAACAAGACAAACAAGCAACAAGGACACAATCAACCACGTGCAAACTCAAACAACATGATGCAAAGATGGTATGCTATGCGGGATGCCATATGGGATGCATATGCAAGATTTGACAAGGAATGAATGAACCTGGCCTCAACATGGAAATCCAAGTGTGCCACTGGAAAGGTGAGATGAAATCGCTTGAAAATGATATAAAGATCACCAGAATCGGAGTTACGGTTTAGAAATGGCAAGCAATTCAAATATGACCACGTTCTGCGATTTATAGCAAGTAGTCACCTAAATGCAACAAGATGAACATGCTACATCACTCAAACATGGGAACAAAATACATGGCAGGGATCCACTCATGATTCTTAACAAAAGACTAGCACTAAGCTACGGCCAATTCATCCATTAACAGGTTCAAACAAGCATGGCAAAAATGCATTTGGTAAACAGATTTCAGACTTAGTGAAATTAACACTTGTCTGGAATTTCAAATCAGATAGCACTCTTTGGAGCATGAAAACTATATGCTACAGGACCTGAACATGGCAGGGTAAAGCATGGCATGGAGCTACTCAAAGAGCTTAACAAAAGTCCATTAGTGACCTTGAGCCAAAAGGGATCAGAAAATATATTTGCAAGCATGTGAACATGGCAAAAACATAATCAGATCACAGACTTAGAGAAAACTGGAGCATGTTGAAACAGATATCAAGTAGGCATGTTTACGAGCTCGATACACTCACTACAGAGGAATTCATGACAATCTAAGCATACACCCATCAATAATACACAAAATACAAGCTAGACATGGCAAGAACAATAACATAGCATGCACGGATCAACTACAACATCCTCGGCAAAATCGCTAACAAGTAGACAATCTGCCCAGATTCACGAAATAGCAAAAGTAGAGTTCGATTGACTCAAGCTAGGGTGCTCCACAATTGCCAACAAAGATATGGATGGATAGAGCACTGCAAGATTAACAAAACATACTTACCGATCCTCCTCAAAAGAGGCATGGATCACTAGGAAACAACATGAACATATGGCATAATGAGATAAACAGTCCAAGGACTTAGTGGAAATGCTAAGTCCCTGAAATCAACATTAACGAATGCTCCACTTTGTAAGCTTGTGCTAGTCACCACACACATCACAAAAATAAATGGGTTGCACCTCTGGATAGATGGCAAAACATATAACAAATCACATGTAGAGCTCATGGGCATATCATGCACACATTAATCATGGCAAAAATGACAAATATCTAATAGGAGCAGCAGATCTGACAATTATCTCAAATAGCATTCTTCTAACAGCATTTCGGGCATCAAGATGAACTCAAATGAAAATGATGCAATGAGATGAAATGATGTGCTCTCCGAGATGAACATGTTGATATGCTATATGCCCAAAACGGACCTGCGGATGCAAAGTTACGATGCGATGAACATAGTCAAAAATATTAGGGTTTCGGGCAAAAAAACCGAACCGAGGCAAGATCCGGATCCAGATCTGGCCGGGCGCGATTTACGAGGTTGGCCGGCAACTGTTCACCGGCGACAAGGCGCGGTGGCCGGAGCGCCTAGCGGCCGGAGGAGCTCGCCGGAGCCGGATCCGGGCAAGGGAGGCGAGGTCCAGGCGGCGGCGGGTCGGCGAGGCCTCGGGGAGGCGGCGGCTGGCGTCGTCGGGGAGCTACAGGGCGGCGGTGTCGGCCGGAGCGGCGAGGTCGTCAATGGCGCGCGGCGGCGCCGGGCATCGGGCGCGGGGACGGAGGAGGGCGCGGGGCGACGCGGTCGATGGGCCCGGGAGGGCCTCCCACGGGCCTGGCGGGCCTCGAGCGGCGGCGGCGATGTGGGGCTCGCCCGGCCACGTGGCGATCACGGGTTGGCGGCTGCGGAATGTTCGGTGCGGCCCGACGTTGTCCGGCCGCGTGGATGGAGCGGGGCTAGGGTTTGGAAGAGGGGATCCGAGATTTTTGGAGGGGGTGTATTTATAGGCATAGAGGGAGCTAGGAGTGTCCAAATGAGATGCGGTTTTCGGCCACACGATCGTGATCGGACGCTCTAGATGATGGAGAGGGTTTTGGTGGGTTTTGGGCCAACTTGGAGGGGTGTTGGGCTGCAACACACACGAGGCCTTTTCGGTCCCTCGGTTAACCGTTGGAGTATCAAACGAAGTCCAAATGGTACGAAACTTGACGGGCGGTCTACCGGTAGTAAACCAAGGCCGCTTGGCAAGTCTCGGTCCAATCCGTAAATGTTTAATCCCCACACATGAAAGAAAGGTAGAAATGACCACCGGAGGAGAACGAAGCACCAGAATGCAAAACGGACAATGGGGAAAATGCTCGAATGCATGAGATGAACACGTATGCAAATGCAATGCACATGATGACATGATATGAGATGCATGACAACGACAACAACACACGGAGACAAAAACCCGAACCCGAGAAAATAAAATAACTTAACACTGGAAACGGCAAGAGTTGGATTACATATTGGGTAAATCATATCCGGGGTGTTACAACATGACAGAAAGCTCCTCCGGCTAGAGCAAGAAATCCAGAGCTGCGTCGCCAGAGACCAAGAAGTTGTCCGTCAAGGTGGATGACACGGGATGGGCTTTCACCATAAGCTCCACCCTCGACGGCAAATAGGAAAGCACACTCATCACTTTCCTGCGGGAGAATGTCGATGTGTTTGCATGGCAAGCATCCGACATCCCCGGCCTTCCCAGGGAAGTGATTGAGCACCATCTTGCTGTCTGTCCCCATGTGCGACCCGTCAAGCAGAAGGTCAGGAAGCAAGCTTTGGAACGGCAAGAGTTCATCACAGAGGAGATCAAAAATTTGTAAGCGGCAGACTTGGTAAGAGGAGTGCTCCACCCAACATGGTTGGCCAATCCGGTAGTGGTGCACAAGGTGAACAGGAAGTGGAGGTTGTGTATTGATTACACAGACATCAATAAGGCTTGTCATAAGGATGCCTCCCCATTGCCGCGCATTGACCAGATTCTTGACTCCATGGCAGGGTGCGATCTGTTATCATTCCTCGGCGCCTACTCGGGCTCCACCAGATCTTCATGGCAAAGGAAGACGAAGAGAAGACAACATTCATCACCCCATGTGGTACGTATTGCTTTTTGCAGATGCCTATCGGGTTGAAGAGTGCTAGCTCGACATTTTCAAGGGAGGTCCAAATTGGTTTTGAGCCCCAGCTACATAGAAATATGGAAGCTTATATGGATGACATAGTGGTCAAAACCAAGGACAAGGCAACCATTCTACAAGACTTAGAAGAGACGTTTGCCAACCTACGCAAGATCAACCTAAAGCTGAACCCTAAGAAGTGTGTCTTCGGCGTTCCGTCCGGCAAACTTCTCGGGTTCTTTGTGTCGCAGTGTGGGATCGAGTCAAACCTGGACAAAATCAAGGCTATCGAGCAGATTGAGGCACCCATGTGGATCAAGGATGTGCATCGGCTCACTTGCTGCGTTGCCGCCATGAGCAGATTCATCTCCAAGTCCGCTGAGCGTGCCCTTCCCTTTTTCAAGATCTTTAATAAGGCGGGCCCAATGGAGTGGACCCTAGAGGCCGAGGCAGCTTTGCAAGATCTGAAGAAATACCTTTCCTTAACACCAATACTGGTTGCGCCTAAACCACAAGAGCCGTTGCTGCTGTATCTGGCGGCGATGAATCAAGTGGTCAGTGCCATGCTAGTTGTGCAGAGGGAGTTCGGTAAAGAGGCAGTGGCAACAACGGAACTGGCGTATGGCAAGCCAGAGGTTCCCCCAGCAGGGCCCGATGCCGGAAAGGCAAGGCCCCTGGTGGAGTATGACACCATTGGGAAAGGCCCCATGCAATCAAAAGAGGTGGTGCAGAAGAAGGAGATGATGCAGCACCCGGTTTACTTTGTCAGCTCCCTCCTACAGGGGCTAGGTCAAGGTACTCTGGTGTGCAGAAATTGCTCTTCAGCCTTCTTATGGCCTCGAGGAAGCCGCGTCACTACTTCCAAGCACACGAAATCACCGTCGTCACCCGCCTCCCGTTACAACGGATACTGCACAACCCAGATGCAACCGAAAGGATTGTGGAGTGGTCCTTTGAGCTTTCGAGCTTTGGTTCGAAGTTTTAGAGCACTTCAGCAATCCAGAGCAGAGTCTTGGCAGAGTTGATTGCAGAATGGATCTCAACGCCTGACGAGGAAATCCAGGAGACCGCCCTCCCCGGCAAGGAAGAAAGTCGCAACTGGATCATGTACTTTGATGGGGCTTTCTCTCAGCAAGGCGCCGGTGCTGGTGTTCTGCTCGTCGCACCCACCTGAGAGCACCTCAAGTATGTAATCCAGATGGACTTTCCCAGGGATATGTCCACCAACAACACTACTGAGTACGAGGGGTTGCTTGCTGGCCTCAGGATCGCACCGGACCTCGGGGTCAAGAAGCTCATCGTTAGAGGTGATTCGCAGCTTTTCGTCAGATAATTTAACAAAGATTATCAAAGCCCGTTGATGGAGGCCTACATAGATGAGGTGAGGAAGCTGGAGGAGCGCTTTGATGGTATACAAGCGGAGCACGTTCCCCGAGCAGAGAACGACATCGCCGATTACCTGTCGAAGCGCGCTACATTCAAGTTACCTATGGAACTAGCTACCTTTTTACTTAGGTTAACTCAACCATCCGTCGAACCATCAACGGAACAAAACAAACGGAGGAAATCAGGCCCCGACAAGTACTTTCCCGCTGAGCCCCCAGGGGCCGCCGGCAAGGTTGTTTCCGCGGATTCTGAGCCTGCCCAGGAGCGACTGATTCCGGCGGGCCGTCAAGCCCTGGCTGTAGAGATGGTCACTCCCATGGCAGAAGAAATGCAATTGGTCCTTGTCATCGAGCCCCAGGCTCCGACATGGGCACAGAATACTGTCTGATTCCTTTAATTAGGGGAGCTTCCTGAGGAGCAGGAAGAAGCGGAGAAAGTAGCCCGTCGGTCTGCTATCAGTTCGTCGATGACGTCATGTACAGAAAGAGATCGAACGGTGTGAAATTGAAGTGCATTCCCCGGGAGGAAGGACTGGAGCTATTGGCAGAGATACACGGAGGCATATGTGGCTCCCATATAGGGTCGAGGGCCCTTGCCGGCAAGGCATTCCGGCAAGGTTTCTTATGGCCCACTGCCCTCCTGGATGCAACAGCACTAGTAACCAAGTGTGAAGCATGTCAGTTCCATTAAAAGAAGCTTCATCAACCAGCTCAAGCCCTTCAAACAATTCCTCTTTCATGGCCATTCTTGGCCTGGGGGCTCGACATCCTGGGCCCTTTCCGCCACGCTGTCGGGGGCTTTGAGTACTTGTAAGTTGCGATCGACAAGTTCACAAAGTGGCCAGAGGTGGAAGCAGTGAGGAAGGTGACAGCACAGTCAGCCGTCAAGTTCTTCAAGGGGCTAGTGTGCCGTTTTGGTCTGCCAAACAGAGTCATCACCGACAACGGCACACAGTTCACAAGCCACACCTTCATGCAATACACCCAAGACCTCGGTAGCAGGGTCTGTTTCGCTTCCGTGGCACACCCATGGAGCAACATCCAGGCGGAGAGGGAAAATGCTGAAGTGTTGTGAGGCCTAAGGACAAAGACTTTTGATAGGCTGCACAAGAGTGGAAGGCGCTGGATTGATGAGTTGCCGGCGATTCTTTGGTCGATCAAAACGACGCCAAATCGAGCCATCGTCTAGACACCCTTTGCCCTGGTATACGGGGCAGAAGTAGTTCTCCCCACGGAACTCATATACAGGTCACCTCGAGTGCTCGCTTACGATGAGCTTGAGAAAGAGCGATTGCGGCAAGATGATGCAATGCTCCTCGAGGAAGATCATCTTCGGGCGGCTATGAGAGAAGCATGCGACCAGCAAGCCTTGCGCCGCTACCATAGCCGCAAGGTTCATGCCCGAAGCTTTGAGGAAGGCGACCTTGTTATTCGGCGCATTCAGTCGGCCAAGAATTCCAACAAGTTGACGCCAAAGTGGGAAGGCCCTTATCGGGTAATACAAGTCCCTAGGCCTGGCGCAGTCCTCCTGGAGACCGAAGATGCTGTTCCAATGAGCAACTCCTGGAACATTGAACATCTTCGCAAGTTTTACCAATGAGGCGCAGTTGCCGGGCCCCCCGGCAAACCACCTTTTGTACAAGCCTTGTCGGCGAGGCATGTAACACTCTATACAAAGCCAGGCGCAGACCGTGAGTATAAATAAATAAAGCGCTGGCGGCCTAAGTTTTAGCATGCATTCTAGGTTAAGTCTCTCCCTTGGTTAGGGTTGATAGTGCATAGTAGCGACTAACCCCTAGCCTAGAGGTCGAGTATGCGTTCTTCTGTCTTCTATGGTTCGCAGGGGACGTGGACACTTCTGATGAGCCACTTGGGAGAAAGAAAACGAACCGGCGCTCCAGCCCCGGCAAGCCAAGACTGTCGGGGGCTGAAAACACAATGATCTAACCACGGCCAGCCAAAGTTGCCGAGGGCTGCGGATTCAGATAAGTCCTTCACCCCCTGTTATGCATTTCCATATGGAACTAGGACAAATGAAACCTCGTTTTGCTCCACGACCATCGTGCTCCCCCTTCTTCTTGTACCCAAGTCCCTGGGACAAAACTGGGTCGTAGACGCGGTGGAGAGGAAATAAACGAAGGGCCTAACTCTACTTCTCCCCTGCCTCCGCCAAAAGCGTGAGAAGGGTCGGCTGAATTTGGGTGATGGCAAGGCTTGTTGCCGGGCGACAATGTTTATCTTAAAAATAACAAGGATTCGGTCCTTAGCACAGGCCACGCTCACGCACAGAGAACCCGGCAAGCACCCTTTTTCATTAAAAACATCCCATACAGGTACAGTTCATACAGAATTAAAAACATGAGCAAGGGGATTACAAATATCAAATCTAACAAGTGCCCGCAGGCTTACAAAAAGAGGACAAGATGCCCGTAATCCCTTTTTTGTTCCTCTTCTCGGAAGGTGGAACATGATAGAAAGAGGGCAAAAAGAGCACCTAGGCGAGGTACGAGGAGCAGAAGGCACCAAGTGAACTTCTTGGTGCCGGGAGGAGAGTTGGAAGATGAGGCAGCGGGCCGGCAATACGCGACGAAGGCGTCGGTGCCCGCGTACTCTGACCTGACGGCCGCCACCCGCCTTCTTGGCCTTCTCTGGCCCTCCTACGCCAGCCGCCTAAGGAGACGATGGTGAGCACCCCGATGGAGAGCTTGACAAGGAAGGCCCTCGGCGGGCCGCCCGACATAGGGCGGGGCGGCGTGGTTAGTCGAAGACGAGGTCGACGTGATCTCACTCGGTGCTCTCATCGTCGCTATCTCTACCCTCCTCGTCGCTCCCGATTGAAGATGAATATTCATCGTCGGAGGAACTCTCCACGCAGCACTTTAGGCGAATTCCAAGATCTCCAAAGACCTTGACGGAGACCAGGCCGCCCTCCATTAACTTGAAGTAAAGGACGAGCCCCGCCGTTAGGCTGTGGATGCGGGTGAACGTCTTCCATCCGCGGCGGAGGTACATGACGTGAGGAGCGGGGAAGTCGACGTCGACCCACGTGCCACCATTCCCGCAGCCCCTCATGTGCAACCTGAGGGTCTGGGGTGGATCGAGCTCCATCTCCCGAGCAAATTGAGTAGGGAGATGGAGGCGGTGACGCGGTGGCTGGCGCAGCCTGATCAAGAACTCGCGGGGCTGGTCCCCGACGTGGCCCTCCATCGGGGGAGGCATCGCTGGTGGAGGCGAGGCCGTTGGGCCTCCCCGTCTCCCTCTCCGCCAAGTGCCGCGGTGACCTCGGCCTCACCCCCTCCCCCTTCCACTCGCGGCCGGCTCCACCGCCACGAGCTCTTGGGATGGAGGGACGCACTATCGAGCAGCGACCCTCGCCCCCACCATCGAAGGGCCAGCACCCCCTCTTGACATGACAGGTGGAAGAAAGGAGCAGAGGTGGAAGAAGATGGATGCTGAGAGAATGTGGGATGACATCCCTCTCCCCCTCCCCCTCGTTATAAAGGGGCGGGGTCGAGGCTCGGTCGCGCCACTCAACCAATCCAGCCACCGGAGGCCCAGGGAATCAGAACTGACCCGCTGCCCCAATCAGCGACGGCCCGGTTTCCCGAGTTCACTACATGCCACCTGCATGGGGGACACATGGCGAGCAAGCAGAATCGAAGGGACGGGTGGGATGACCGTTCCCCACCCCATGATCATGGGGGGGGACTGACGCCTTGAAGGCCACGACCCGAGTCCGCCCAAGTGAATGAGCCGCGTCTCTGCGCCTCCCTCTTTTTACAGGGAAGGCACGAGCGGACTCTTTACCACGATGTGACGCATGCATGCAGAAACCGCCCCATGCATGACCCCCACGTCACACACGACCCTCCACGTCGCGCGTTCAACGCATGTCGTGGGGAAGCGCAGCAGACAAGAAGTTACTACGGTAAAATCCGCCCCACCTGCCCGCGCACCGATCTGGGCTTAGCCCAACAACGCGGCGCGCTTATGTGTGGCCCAGGCCCGGGGGCTCCTGTCGGTGTACAAAAGTAGGGGTTCTTCTTTTGACCCCTTTACTTGTGCACGAGCAGTCGGAGCCACGCGCCACGGCCACACTTAGCAGGGCAGAGGCGGGAAGCCAGAGGGAAGCTAAAGTATGAGACAACCAAGGCAACGCCAAGACCAGAAGCGCAGGAGAACAAGAGGGCAAGGTGGACTCCCTCGGCAAGATCCTTGCCGAGGCAGCCTCCGCAGCCCCGGCAAGAGCCTTGCCGGGGCAACTTGCCCGATGCCAGTGCAGTGAGCCACTCTAGAGCCCACCGACTCCAACCTAACCAACTACGTTGGAACCAAGGCTCGGGAGGCGCCTCTGTGGTGGCATGCAAATATTCGTCAAGATCATAAACATATGAGATCAGATGAGGACCAGAAGATGGCGACCCTCGGCGGAATCCTAGCCGAGGGAATCCACAAGGCCACCGGCAAGACCCTTGCCGGGGAAGACAACATACACCATGGTAGTACCCTTGTCGGGCCCCTGGCAAGACCCTTGCCGAGGGCATCAACAGGGCCACTGCCAGGCTCGCGCCAGCCAAGACTCCACCGCCATCCCCAAGCAGCTGCTAGCTCAACTAGCTTGGCAGGCACCTGCGTGGTGACGAGCGGCCTTTACACCAACCCAGCAAGCACCTGCGTGGCAGCATGTGACCCTTAATGAAGGCTCCATCACCGCACCAGCCCAGCAGCCAGCCAACGTGGCGCCACGATGCCTCATCAGCTCGGACGCGTGTCGAGGCCAAGCAAGGCGGCGACAGCTGGGACGTTCTTCCCTGGCGTCCCCGATAAAGCAAGGAGGGCACGTCGGGAGCGCATTAAATGTGTTTGTCCGACGGTCCCAAAGTATAGGCTTGTTGACTGTAGACCTTTTGCACCTCCTGTGTGCCACTATGGCAACCCCTTTTTCCTATAAAAGGAGGCCCGAGGCGACCAGGAGAGGGATTCGGCTCTTTTGGGCAAAGTTGCACCCCATAGCTACCTCAAGAACACAAGAACACTCAAATACATCCAACAAAGCAGGACTAGGGTATTACGCATCTTCGCGGCCCGAACCTGGGTAAACGATCTTTGTGCTTCCTGTCAGACCCGCTCTTTGCACAACCTCATGCTCGCCAACCGTAGAAGGGATCGCAGTGACCCCATAGGTGTCGTTTCCACTGACAAGCAGGCAAGCTCCCGAGGTTGGGCCACAAGCAGGGGCGCCCGAGAGGGGTGCTGGAGGGAGCTCCTCCTCAGGCGATGCTGGTCCCACGGTGGATGGGGCTGCAGACGGTCTGAAGAGCCGCTCCTCAAAGACGCCAGGTTCCTGTGATAGGCGCTGAGACGCCCTCTTGGCGATGTCGTCTGCATCCTTGTTTGTGCCGCGCGACACATGCTGCAATTCCAAGCCTAAGAATTGTTTCTCAATTTTGCGTACCTCCTCAAGGTATGCCTCCATGTTCTCGTCCTTTGGCTTGTATGCTTTGTTGGAGAAGTTGACGAGGAGCTGGGAGTCACCCTTGATGGTGAGGCGCCTCACTCCCAAAGCTTCCCCAGCCTGGAGTTCGGTGATCAGGCCTTCGTACTCCGCAATGTTGTTGGAGACCTTCTCGCCCTACTAGAAGTAGAGCTGCAGGGCGTAGTAGAGCTTTTCATGGGTGGGTGAGATGAGCACGGCTCCAGCCCTCGCGCCCTGATGCGCGTACGCGCTGTCGAAGTACATGACCCATCCATCTGGTGCCTTGTATCCAGGAAGGAGAGAACGATCCTCGCACACCTCACGGCTGGGGATGTCAGTCCATTCTACCATGAAATCTGCAAGGGTTGCGCCCTTAATGACCCTGGTTGTGCTGAATTCCAGCTGGAATGCTTACAGCTCGATGTTCCACTTTGCGACCCTTCCCACGGTGTTGGGGCTCCGGAGGACCCTTTCTAGTGGGTAAGCTGAGACAACCTTGATGGCTAGCCTTGGAAGTAATGACGCAGCTTGTCATGGGTGGGCAAGATGAGCATGGCTCCAGCCCCACGCCCTGACGCGCGAATGCGCTGTCGAAGTACATGACCCATCCATCTGGTGCCTCGTCTCTAGGCAGGGGAGATCGATCCTCGCACACCTCACGGCTGGGTACGTCAGTCCATTCTGCCATGAAATCTGCAAGGGTCATGCCCTTAATGACTCTGGTGGTGCTGAATTCCAGCTGGAATGCTTGCAGCTCGATGTTCCACTCTGTGACCCTTCCCACGGCGTTGGGGCTCCGAAGGACCCTCTCCAGTGGGTAAGCTGAGCCAACCTTGATGGGGTGGCCTTGGAAGTAGTGACGCAGCTTTTCGGAGGCAACGAGTAGCACGAGCAAGAGTTTTGGCGGCATGGGGTAGTGTGCTCGTGCATCACATAGCACCGTGCCGATGAAGTACACCGGGTGCTCAATGAAGGTGGGAGCATCAGCGGGGTCTTGTCCCTTCTGGGGCTAAGGGCCCTCAAAAGCCTTGTTGTCTGTCAGGGCAGCAGCGGCCTCCGGGGCGCGGTCTTCAGGAGTCGTTCCGTGGGAAGGATTGGCCGAGCTTCCAGGGGTGTTGTTGGCTAGAGGGGCGGTCGGGGCCTCAGGAGCGCCATCCTGAGACCGCGGCGCCTCATCCGGGGATGAGGTGCTTCATTGCAAGCCCTTGGTCTGGCGCTCCTCACGCACCGCCACCAGCGCCGCGCTGGTAGAGTGGGGCGTGGCGGCTAGGTAGAGCACCAGGGGCTCAAGGGGATAGGGTGCTACAATCACCGACAGGCTGGGGAGGTACCTCTTGAGGTCTTGGAATGCGACATCACCCTCCGGAGTGCACTCGAATGGTCCTTTCTTTTTCATCAACTTGTTGAACGGGAGGGCGCGTTCCCATGCTACCTCTTGAGCACTGCGTTGGTTTTCCCTGAAGAGGAGGGGATGATGCAGCAAAGTAGCCTAAGTATTTCCCTCAGTTTTTGAGAACCAAGGTATCAATCAGTAGGAGGATACGCGCGAGTCCCTCGTACCTGCACAAAACAAATAAATCCTCGCAACCAACGCGAATAGGGGTTGTCAATCCCTACACGGCCACTTACGAGAGTGAGATCTGATAGATATGATAAGATAATATTTTTGGTATTTTTGTGATAAAGATGCAAAGTAAAATAAAGGCAAAGTAAAAAAGCAAAGGAAATAACTAAGTAGTAGGAGATTAATATGATAAAGATAGACCCGGGGGCCATATGTTTCACTAGTGGCTTCTCTCGAGAGCATAAGTATTATACGGCGGGTGAACAAATTACTGTTGAGAAATTGACAGAATTGAGCATAGTTATGAGAATATCTAGGTATGATCATGTATATAGGCATCACGTCCGAGACAAGTAGACCGACTCCTGCCTGCATGTACTACTATTACTCCACTCATCGACCGCTATCCAGCATGCATCTAGAGTATTAAGTTAAAAACAGAGTAACGCCGTAAGCAAGATGACATGATGTAGAGGGATAGACTCATGCAATATGATGAAAACCCCATCTTGTTATCCTCGATGGCGACAATACAATACGTGCCTTGCTGCCCCTACTGTCACTGGGAAAGGACACCGCAAGATTGAACCCAAAGCTATGGACTTCTCCCATTGCAAGAAAGATCAATCTAGTAGGCCAAACCAAACTGATAATTCGAAGAGACTTGCAAAGATAACCAATCGTACATAAAAGAATTCAGAGAAGATTCAAATATTATTCATAGATAGACTTGATCATAAACCCACAATTCATCGGCCTCAACAAACACACCGCAAAAATAAGATTACATTGAATAGTTCTCCACAAGAGAGGGCGAGAACATTGTATTGAGATCCAAAAAGAGAGAAGAAGCCATCTAGCTAATAACTATGGACCCGTAGGTCTAAGGTAAACTACTCACACTTCATCGGAGAGGCTATGGTGATGATGTAGAAGCCCTCCGTGATCGATGCCCCCTTCGGTGGAGCTCCGGAACAGGCCCCAAGATGGGATCTCGTGGATACAGAAAGTTGCGGTGGTGGAATTAGGTTTTTGGCTCCGTATCTGATCATTTGAGGTACGTCGGTATATATAGGAGGAAGGAGTACGTCGGTGGAGCAACAGGGGGCCCCGTGGCCTCCTCTTTTTTGTCTTGACGTAGGGTCCAAGTCTCCCGGTCCTTGTTTGTTGAGAAAATCACGTTCCCGAGGGTTTCATTCCGTTTGGACTCTGTTTGATATTCCTTTTCTTCGAAACCCTAAAACAGGCAAAAAAACAACAATTTTGGGCTGGGCCTCCGGTTAATACGTTAGTCCCAAAAATAATATAAAAGTGGATAATAAAGCCCAATAATGTCCAAAACAGTAGATAATATAGCATGGAGCAATCAAAAATTATAGATACGTCGGAGACGTATCAAGCATCCTCAAGCTTAATTCCTGCTCGTCCTCGAGTAGGTAAATGATAAAAACAGAATTTTTGATGGAGAGTGCTACTTGGCATAATTTTAATGTAATTCTTCTTAATTGTGGTATGAATATTCAGATCCGAAAGATTCAAGACAAAAATTTAATATTGACATAAAAATAATAATACTTCAAGCATACTAACAAAGCAATTACGTCTTCTCAAAATAACATGGCCAAAGAAAGTTATCCCTACAAAATCATATAGTCTGGCTATGCTCCATCTTCACCACACAAAATATTAAAATCATGCACAACCCCGATGACAAGCCAAGCAATTGTTTCATACTTTTGACATTCTCAAAACTTTTTCAATTTTCACGCAATACATGAGCGTGAGCCATGGACATAGCACTATAGGTGGAATAGAACGGTGGTTGTGGAGAAGACAAAAAAAGGGAAGATAGTCTCACATCAACTAGGCGTATCAACGGGCTATGGAGATTGTAAGTGCATCTATTGCCCCTAAGTGATTTTGGTGTATTTAAGACTTATAGGTTAAGGGACTAATGCGTTTGTGAGTGTACATAGGTCTATGAGGAGTTTGATATTTACAGAGAAAGTCGACCCCTAAAAACGAAGTTCTTCGACTGAAGACTTTGGATTTCTGAAGACTTTCTGAAGACTTTGAAAGTGAAGAAATTGGTGTGACCTTGAAGACTTGGTATTCATTCGATGAACGTGAAGCATGAAGACTTTTGTTTTCGTAGTTTCATTTTCTCTTTCTTAAGTCATAGGAAACACCGTACTGTTAAAGGGGGTCGAGGAAATACTAAGGAAAAATTTCCATGTGATGCTCAACTCAAAATCCTACACCTGCCAATCCCTTCGAGTGAAGCCATTGGAAATCTCATATAGTCCAGTCATATTCTTCAGTGACAGAGACGAAGTTCTTCTGGTCTCTAAGGAATTTTTTCTGACTGAGGAGTTAGGAATTCGCCAGTGCGGATTACCTACACAGTGAGGAACATGATAGCCCTGAGGATTTTGCTACTCAAAATTCCGACTGTTGCTGTGCTATGAGCCAGCTGTCCCAAAATATCTATCCACCTAACGGTCATATCATTGAAGGGCATTTATGTCTTATCATGTCGGCTGCTCCCTAGTCTATAAATAGCCGCGCCTACAACCACTAGCTGGTTGGCTACTCCGAGAGAAACTGACACTTGTCATTTGAGAGCAACCCATCCTCCGAGGACTTTGAGAGAATCATCAAGTGAGGAAAACCCAAACCCAAACACCTACAAAACCCAAGTGATTGAGCATCACTAAAGATATTGATCCAGCGTGGATCTGACGCTTGTTACCTTTGAAGACTGTTCTTCTTCTAGACAGTTAGGCGTCATGGTCTAGAGCATCCAAGAGGAATTGTTGATCACTGAGTGACCAAGTTTGTGAAGGTTCGGAAGTCACCTGAAGACTTACCACGAGTGATTGGGCGAGGTCTGTGTGACCTTAGCTCAAGGGGAATATGGTGAGGACTGAGTGTCCTGAGCTGCGTGTTCAGAGACTGGGTGTCTGAGACTGTGTGTCCTCAGGTTTAAATACCTAGCCGCCCTAACCAGACGTACAACTGAGACAGCAGTTGGAACTGGTCTACCAAATCATTATCTCCACCAAGCTTACTGGTTCTATTTCCTCAACTCTTTCATTTCCTCATAACTGTGTTGTGTACTCGTTCATATCTATGCTTGAAGACTTTGACTGAAGATATTCTCAATTTTCTCAGTTCAATTTCTTCAGTCTGTTTGTGTTCATCCTGTGTTATCCTGTGCTTACGCTTCCTGTACTATGTGCCTGTCTTCATTTCATCATGATGACTATGCTTGTGTTCTGTTATGTTTACTTTTGAGTACTTATTCCACTGCTAGCAGTTCTTTGCCAAGGAATTTCCTCACCTGCAAATTCCTCAGTGAAGAATTCATAAAAATCGCCTATTCACCCCCCCTCTAGTCGATATAACGCACTTTCAGAGATGCCCATCAATAGACATCAATGTGAGTGAGTAGGTATTGCCATGCAATGGATGCACTAGAGCTATAAGTATATGAAAGCTCAAAAAGAAACTAAGTGGGTGTGCATCCAACTTGCTTGCTCATGAAGACCTAGGGCATTTTGAGGAAGCCCATCATTGGAATATACAAGCCAAGTTCTATAATGAAAAATTCCCACTAGTATATGAAAAGTGATAACATGAGAGACTCTCTACTATGAATATCATGGTGCTACTTTGAAGCACAAGTGTGGTAAATGGATAGTAACATTGTTCCTTCTCTCTTTTTCTCTTATTTTTTATTTCGGCCATTTCTCTATTTTTATGGCCTCTTTTTTTCATCCGGAGTCTCATCCCGACTTGTGGGGGAACCATAGTATCCATCATCCTTTCCTCACTGGGACAATGCTCTAATAATGATGATCATCACACTTTTATTTTTCTTACAACTCAAAAATTACAACTCGATACTTAGAACAAAATATGACTCTATATGAATGCCTACGGCGGTGTACCAGGATATGCAATGAATCAAGAGTGACATGTATGAGAGACTTATGAATGGTGGCTTTGCCACAAATACGATGTCAACTACATGATCATGCTAAGCAATATGACAATGATGGAGTGTGTCATAATAAACGGAACGGTGGAAAGTTGCATGGCAATATATCTCGGAATGGCTATGGAAATGCCATAATAGGTAGGTATGGTGGCCGTTTTGAGGAAGGTATATGGTGGGTGTATGATACCGGCGAAAGGTGCGCGGTATTAGAGAGGCTAGCAAAGGTGGAAGGGTGAGAAAAGTGTGTATAATCCATGGACTCAACATTAGTCATAAAGAACTCATATACTTATTGCAAAAATCTAAAAGTTATCAAAGCAAAGTATTACGTGCATGCTCCTAGGGGGATAGATTGGTAGGAAAAGACCATCGCCCGTCCCCGACCGCCACTCATAAGGAAGACAATCAAAAAATAAATCATGCTCCGACTTCATCACATATCGGTTCACCATACGTGCATGCTACGGGAATCACAAACTTTAACACAAGTATTTCTCAAATTCACAACTACTCAACTATCACAACTTCAATATCACCATCTTCATATCTCAAAACAATTATCAAGCATCGAACTTCTCATAGTATTCAACACACTCATACGAAAGTTTTATTATTAATCTTGTATACCAAGCATATTAGGATTTTAAGAAAATTACCATGCTATTTAAGACTCTCAAAATAATCTAAGTGAAGCATGAGAGATCAATAGTTTCTATAAAACAAATCCCCCACCATGCTCTAAAAGATATAAGTGAAGCACTAGAGCAAAACTATATAACTCAAAAGATATAAGCGAAGTACATAGAGTATTCTAACAAATTTCAAATCATGTGTGGCTCTCTCAAAAGGTGTGTACGGCAAGCATGATTGTGGTAAACTAAAAAATAAAGACTTAAATCATATAAGACGCTCCAAGAAAAACACATATCATGTGGCAAATAAAAATATAGCTCCAAGTAAAGTTACCAATAGAAGTAGATGAAAGAGGGGATGCCTTCCGGGGCATCCCCAAGCTTTGGATTTTAGGTGTCCTTAGATTATCTTGGGGGTTCCATGGGCATCCCCAATCTTAGGCTCTTTCCACTCCTTGTTCCATAATCCATCAAATCTTTACCCAAAACTTGAAAACTTCACAACACAAAACTTAAAGTAGAAAATCTCGTGAGCTCCGTTAGCGAAAGAAAATAAAAGACCACTTCAAGGTAATGTAATGAACTCATTATTTATTTATATTGGTGTTATGCCTACTGTATTCCAACTTCTCTATGGTTTATAAACTATTTTACTAGCCATAGCTTCATCAAAATAAGCAAACAACACACAAAAACAGAATCTGTCAAAAATAGAACAGTCTGTAGTAATCTGTAGCTAGCGCAAGATCTGGAACCCCAAAAATTCTAAAATAAATTTCTGGACGTGAGGAATTTATCTATTAATCATCTGAAAAAATAATTAACTAAATATCAATTTTCAAATAAAAATGGCAGTAGTTCTCGTGAGCGCTAAAGTTTCTGTTTTTTACAGCAAGTGTAACAAGACTTTCCCCAAGTCTTCCCAACAGTTCTAATTGGCACAAACACTAATTAAACACAAAAACACAACCAAAACAGAGGCTAGATAAATTATTTATTACTAAACATGAGAAAAAAGCAAGGAATTAAAATAAAATTGGGTTTCCTCCCAACAAGTGTTATTGTTTAACGCCCCTAGCTAGGCATAACAAGCAAGAATAGATCTAGGTATTGCCATCTTCGGTAGGCAATCCATAAGTGGATCTCATAATAGATTCATAAGGTAATTTAATTTTCTTTCTAGGAAAGTGTTCCATGCCTTTCCTTAATGGAAATTGGAATCTAATATTTCCTTCCTTCATATCAACAATT
Organism: Triticum aestivum; assembly: GCF_018294505.1. NCBI lineage: Eukaryota > Viridiplantae > Streptophyta > Magnoliopsida > Poales > Poaceae > Triticum > Triticum aestivum. Next base: position 207,646,100 of record NC_057806.1, read on the forward strand.
GCACCAATCGTTCTAAGGAAAGGTCTACCAAGAATAATAGGACATGAAGGATTGCAATCTATATAAAGAACAATAAAATCTACGGGTACATAATTCCTATTTGCAACAATAATAACATCATTAATTCTTCCCATAGGTTTCTTAATAGTGGAATCCGCAAGGTGCAAGTTTAAAGAGCAATCATCAAAATCACGGAAACCTAACAAATCACACAAAGTCTTTGGAATTGTGGAAACACTAGCACCCAAATCACATAAAGCATAGCATTCATGATATTTAATTTTAATTTTAATAGTTGGTTCCCACTCATCATAAAGCTTTCTAGGGATAGAAACTTCCAATTCAAGTTTTTCTTCATAAGATTGCATCAAGGCATCAACGACATGTTTAGTAAACGCTTTATTTTGACTATAAGCATGAGGAGAATTTAGCACAGATTGTAACAAGGAAATACAATCAATCAACCAAAAATTTTCATAGTTAAATTCCTTGAAATCCATAATAGTGGGTTTAGCAACATCTAGGGTTTTAATTTCTTCAATCCCACTTTTATCAATTTTAGCAAGATAAAAAAAATCCGAATTCTTGGAACGCCTTCATGGTAAAGGTGGATCATATCCAGTCCCATCATTATCAAGATTCATATTGCAAAACAAAGATTTAATAGGGGCCACATCAATAACTTTTATATCTTCATCTTTATTTTCATAGCAATCCGGTTTAGCGGCCATCTTATTAACTAAGGTAGCCTGCTTATCCGAAATTTCAGCAGTTAATTTCTCAAGATGTGCAATTTGGGATCTCAAACCATCGAATTCTTTAGACATATCATCAAGCTCTTTATTCATAAAACTCATAAAACTTTTCTGTTCTTTAAGCTCGTTTCTGAAGAAACTATTATGTTCAAATTGCAAAACCATAAAACTCCAGACATTGCTTTCGATCTCTTCTAGCCTTTTAAGGTGGAGATCACCAAATTTAGGTAGAGCCATAGAGGCAACCAAGCAAACTAACACACAAGCAAACAAAAAGCAAGCAGGCAAAAAGAGGCAAAAAGGAGAAAGAGATGGAGGATAGAGTGAGAGGGCGAATAAAACGGCAAGGGTGAAGTGGGGGAGAGGAAAACGAGAGGCAAATGGCAAATAATGTAATACGGGAGATAAGGGTATGTGATGGGTGCTTGGTATGTTGACTTTTGCATAGACCTCCCCGGCAACAGCGCCAGAAATGGCTCGTTGTCGGGAGTCAAATCTTGACTTGCGCGAACCTCTGCGGCAACGGCGCCAGAAATCCTTCTTGCTACCTCTTGAGCACTGCGTTGGTTTTCCCCAAAGAGGAAGGGATGATGCAGTAAAGTAGCATAAGTATTTCCCTCGGTTTTTGAGAACCAAGGTATCAAACCATTAGGAGGCTACGCACGAGTCCCTCGTACCTGCACAAAAAAAATCCTCGCAACCAACACGAATAGGGGTTGTCAATCCCTACACGGCCACTTACGAGAGTGAGATCTGATAGATATGATAAGATAATATTTTTGGTATTTTTGTGATAAAGATGCAAAGTAAAATAAAGGCAAAGTAAAAAAGCAAAGGAAATAACTAAGTAGTAGGAGATTAATATGATAAAGATAGACCCAGGGGCCATAGGTTTCACTAGTGGCTTCTCTCGAGAGCATAAGTATTATACGGTGGGTGAACAAATTATTGTTGAGAAATTGACAGAATTGAGCATAGTTATGATAATATCTAGGTATGATCATGTATATAGGCATCACGTCCGAGACAAGTAGACCGACTCCTGCCTGCATGTACTACTATTACTCCACTCATCGACCGCTATCCAGCATGCATCTAGAGTATTAAGTTAAAAACAGAGTAACGCCGTAAGCAAGATGACATGATGTAGAGGGATAGACTCATGCAATATGATGAAAACCCCATCTTGTTATCCTCGATGGCGACAATACAATACGTGCCTTGCTGCCCCTACTGTCACTGGGAAAGGACACCGCAAGATTGAACCCAAAGCTATGGACTTCTCCCATTGTAAGAAAGATCAATCTAGTAGGCCAAACCAAACTGATAATTCGAAGAGACTTGCAAAGATAACCAATCGTACATAAAAGAATTCAGAGAAGATTCAAATATTATTCATAGATAGACTTGATCATAAACCCACAATTCATCGGCCTCAACAAACACACCGCAAAAACAAGATTACATTGAATAGTTCTCCACAAGAGAGGGGGAGAACATTGTATTGAGATCCAAAAAGAGAGAAGAAGCCATCTAGCTAATAACTATGGACCCGTAGGTCTGAGGTAAACTACTCACACTTCATCGGAGAGGCTATGGTGATGATGTAGAAGCCCTCCGTGATCGATGCCCCCTCCGGCGAAGCTCCGGAACAGGCCCGAAGATGGGATCTCATGGATACAGAAAGTTGCGTTGATGGAATTAGGTTTTTGGCTCCATATTTGATCATTTGGGGGTACGTAGGTATATATAGGAGGAAGGAGTATGTCGGTGGAGCTATGGGGGGCCCACGAGGGTGGAGGGCGCGCCCCGCTACCTCGTGGCCTCCTCTTTTGTGTCTTGACGTAGGGTCCATGTCTCCTTGGTCTTGTTCGTTGAGAAAATCACGTTCCCGAAGGTTTCATTCCGTTTGGACTCCGTTTGATATTCCATTTTCTTCGAAACCCTAAAACAGGCAAAAAACAGCAATTCTGGGCTGGGCCTCCGGTTAATAGGTTAGTCCCAAAAATAATATAAAAGTGGATAATAAAGCCCAATAATGTCCAAAATAGTAGATAATATAGCATGATGCAATCAAAAAATTATAGATACGTTGGAGAAGTATCATCCCGCAGCTTGGAGATGATGCACCACAGCAAGGTCACACAGCTCGCTAGCTTCTGCATCTCCTTGAGGGTCTGTGGTAGGCTCATCCTTTCTATTGCCTTGAACTTCTCCGGGTTGGCCTCGATCCCCCTGTGCGACATCAAAAAGCCCAGCAGCTTGCCGGAGGGGACACCAAACACACATTTTCTGGATTAAGTCGCAGATCCACCTTGTGCAGGATGGCAAATGTTTCCTCCAGGTCTTCAATAAGGGTCCTTGGCTCCCGAGACTTCACCACTATGTAGTCGATGTAGCCCTCGGCGTTCCTCCCAAGTTGTTGGCCTAGAGCGATGTGCATCAGCCACTGGAAGGTTGCTCCGGCATTACGCAGCCCAAACGGCATGCAGCTGTAGCAATACACCCCGCATGGGGGTAGAAAGGCCATCTTCTCCACATCCTGCACCGCCATCTTGATTTGGTGATAACCCGAGAAGGCGTCCAAAAAGCACAGCAGGTCGCACTCGGTGGTGGAGTCGATGATCTGATCAATGCGTGTTAGCAGGAAGGGGTCTTGAGGGCAGGCCTTGTTGAGGTTGGTAAATTCGACGCACATGCGCTCCTTCCCACCTTTCCTGGGGACAATAACCGGGTTTGCCAGCCATTCCGGGTAACGCACCTCCTGAACAACACCAGCTTCTTACAGCTTGCGGGTCTCTTGGATGATGAACGACTGCTTCTCTTTGGACTGCCGTCGTGCCTTCTGTTTCACCAGGTGCATGTTGGGGCACACCCTTAGGTGATGCTCGGTTATTCCCCTCGGGATTCCAACCAGACCCTTGGACTCCCATGCAAACACATCCTTGTTCGTGCATAAACTCCTCTTCTTGGTCTGGAGGGAGGCCGACGCCTATGGTGAAGGTGGTGCCCAATGCCCCGTCTTCATCAACCAGCACCTGCTTCATCTCGACATGATCTTGAGAGAAAAATTGCTTCTTCTTTGCTGGCACAGCCCCCGGAGCCTCCAGGGCTCCTTCCTCACTCGATCATGCAGCCGTCGCGGCCCTGAAGGTGAGCTTGAGGGCGAACAACGCGTCTTTGGTGTCTCCTGCCATAGTGATGAGGACGCCACTGCTTCCTAGCATCTTCGTGAGGTTGTAGGGAGGGTGAGTTGCTACCATGAACTTGGCAAATGCCGGGTACCCGAGAATGGCGTTGTACGGGAGGCTGATGTGGGCTATGTCGAAGTTGATAAGCTCGGTGCACTAGTTGTCGCAGGTGCGAAAGGTGACGGGGAGGCGGATCTTCCCCAGGGGGCAGGCGGAGCCGTCAACGACTCTAGAGAAGGGCCTGGTGGGGCGGAGCCGGCCATGGGGCACATGGAGCAAGTGGAATGCTTCCACAGAAAGCACATTGAGGCCATCTCCACCATCGATGAGGGTCCTGGTGACCGCCATGTTGTAGATGGTGGGGGTATGGAGCATCGGGAGCACGCCGGCACCCGCGGTGGTTGCGGGGTGGTCCCTCGAGTCACAGGTGAGGTCGGTCTTAGGCGCCGCCCAGCCCGAAGGAGCTCCCTGCTGCACGTGGGTGGCACCCACCTGGTGAAGGAATTTCTTGACTTGGCGATCCAACGGCAGCGCCTGAGAACCGCCGAGGAGGGCTGCGACAACATGGGGCACTGGTGCCACGAAACACACGATGAAAAGACCGCGCAGCTCCTCCTAGGAGGCCACCGAAGACTCTGGCAAGCTGAGAAGCCAGGCGAACGGCGCGCCCGCGAGGGCCATGGGAACCAGTTTGCCATAACCTCGTCGTCGCCATCGGCTGCCAAAACAGCCTCCTCGTATGCTCGGAGAAATCTTGTCGGGTCTGCCGCGCCATCGTATCGGGGCGGCAGCTCTCTCCTGAACTTGGGTGGCCATTGATCACGCCGCAGGGCGGGGGTGAAAGCTCGGAGGCCTGCAGCTCCCCCGAAAGTGCGTATCGGTCCGGTCGATGGAGCAACGCCTGCCATGAGAGTCGAGCAGCGGAGCGCAGTGGACAGAGAGGCAGATCTTGGACGCACCCCTACCTGGCGCGCCAAATGTTGGATTTCATGCTCCGCAGACACTTGATAGATTTGAACTCTGGGGTGCGTGCGAAGAACTCAACCTCCCCAGTCTGCCTACTCGCCAACCTCACGACCTAGTTCGATGAACATGAAGGAAATGTGACATAGCAGTTTACCTAGGTTTGGGCCACTTTGCAATGTAAAACCCTACTCCTTCTTTGTGGTGGATTGGCCTCGAGAGGGGCCGAGGATGAACTAGTACAGTGGAAGAACAACCTCAGGAGGTGTGCTCTTGAGCTGGTGAGCTAGTCGGGGTGGAATGGATCCGCTCTCTTCCTACGGTGGTGGCTAGGTCCTATTTATAGTGGCCTTAGTCCTCTTCCCAAATGAAGGTAGAAAGGGATCCCACAACGACCAAATTCGAAGGGACACAACTAGTACATCTTATCCTAACAAAAGTAGTCTTCGCCTGCAAAGCTTCTAGTTATGATGTCAGGGTGGGCTCTGTGATGACCTCCATCCTGCCGTCCTGGTGGTCTTGGTCTTGTTGCATGGGAATGAAAACCTTTGGCTAATTCCTCGGGACTCCATGTCTGTGCTTGCCTCCTTAGCACCAAAGAGGAAACTGTTGTCCTACGCCCGCTGGCGCCCGCCTGGCCTTGGTCGTCATGGCTCACGTCATCTGAACCTCATGAGGTGACGCTTGCATAGAGATCTCCGCTCCTCAGGAGCCAGCCTAAGGAGACCGCTCCTTCTAGAGGTCTTGGTGTCGTCCACCTCACGAGGCTCGGCCCCTCGCGAGGGTCTAGAATTATTGATACTGAAGATCAGCCATACCTGGCCATCAATGAAGCCACGCCGTGGGCCATAGGCAGGCAAGTCTGGGTACCCCCGTTCCCAGAACGCCGATAGGTATGTGCCCCACAAGTAATTTTAAAACTCACGTTTGAACATTAATTAGGACCTGACTTGGAGTCTAAGAGGTGAAGAGGATGATGAAGTAGCAGGTAATATTAAGCAATGCATAACATAAGTAGAAACAAAAGAATGCGACCTCTCTTGTGGACCCATGTACTCCTCAGGTTCATCCGTTGAGTTAATGATGGTGATGCAGTTGCGGTGGGTGCCGGCGGCAGGGAAGGAGATCTTAGGTGGCGAAATATGGTCAGGAGTCGTGATGTCTGGTTTGGTGGATTCTTCTGTCGATGGAGCGGCTCAAGTGAGGTGGACGATGTCACGGCAGGAGCAGGACAAACCACACAAAGTTTTCTTCAACACCTACCTGTAACTGAAGTAATTCTGTAAGGGCTCCTTTGGCTTGCAGGATTCTAAAATCGCAGGGATAGGGAAAACACCAGACTAGGATAGGAATGCACATGGGAAACAGAGCATTCATAAACATAGGATTTATGTCAACTTGGGTGTTTGGTTCACAGGAATTGGAAGAGCAAAGGAATGCAAAGAAACATGGCCAAATTAAAGTGAAACTATATGAAAAAGCGTGTATAGTTAGAATGTTATTCTGCCACTAATGCACTTGGTCTTGTTTTCAAGCATGGGATTTTGAAAAAGTAGGTCCACGTGGATGTTTTGATCCATTCCTTTCAAAAAATGCATGAATAATTGAATAGTAGAGTGCCATTGGAAAATTTCCTATTGCTATGTTTTTCCTTTGAACCAAAATATCCCTAATGGATCGACATGAATGTAGAGTAATATGTGACGCGACAAGTGTACAACATCTTTGCCGTAGCCGTGTCGACCTCAGCATCATCGGGTTGGTTGCTGAAGAATTTGCGGTAGAGGTGGCTGTCGGAGGTGTGGAGGAGGATCTGAGGAATCTATAGATGGCGTCTGGGGCACTGCTCTGTTGTGATGGATGGTTCCATCATTGGAGTAGCCCCGACAAGTCATAAGACGTCGAGGCAGAAGCAGTACAAGACAGACATCGTTAATCAAGTGGGATTCTAATAGCATCTCCAATAGATTATGTAAAATACATTACCAAAAAGTGGTAGATGTAAAATTTACATCACTAAAAAACACCTGACTACAACACATGAGGTAAAAACAGTTGACTCTGAACTTAACTGTCGAAACTAAAATTTAATGTGAAATTTGAATGTTACTATGGAAACTGAACGCACAGGTGGCAGAGAGGCGTTTCACATGTAGTTTAGGCCGCTCGAGAACTAGTAGTAGAGAAACAGTGATCTAAATCAGCAGGCGGTCGACGGGGAACACAATAGCAGATAGCAACAAGAGTAGTAATGCCTAGAGAAGCAACCCGAACTAGAGCCAGAGCAGCAACTCGTCTAGTTGTAGTAGCTCATGTACCAGCATCAGCAGCACGAGCGAGAGCAAGAGCAGAGGAGCAGCACGAGCAAGGGGGAGAGCAGAGCAGCGGTGCGACCGAGTGAGAAACAGAGTAGCAGCAGCGCGAGCAAGCGAGTGAGAGCCGGAGCAGTAGCAGATCCCGCTGGTATGGACGCTGACGCCGAAGAGGCCTCGCACTAGGGGAGAGCCACCGTGGATATGTCGCCCGCGGAGCTGGCTTCGAGGTAGCTGCGCCATGGGGGTGTGGATGCAGCATCGTCGGCGCCGGGAGGTCGAGTTAAGGAGAAGGTGTGATGCGATGCATGTACAACCTTTTTGGTGGCGTCGAGTAGGCCTCGGCTTTGTTCGAGGACATGGTGAGGATGTTGCGATTCCGGTGGAGTAGGTTAAGGTGGCGCTGTGGGGATGGATCAGCCACGATAGACGAGGCAATCGTCGGAGCAGCTCCTTGGATGTGGAGGATGGGGCGGCTTAACCAGCGGGATGACGAGATCAACGACGGATCCTCATCCAGGGAGGTGGATGAGGGACATCGGGCTATTGTGGTGGATGACGTTGTCACAGAAGAGGCTCCGGCTAGGCAGCGGTGGGGTGGCGGACGGAGGAGGATGGGGTTTCGCGGCTGGAGCAGAGAGGTTATGAAGGCCTGGGATTTCGAATGGTGATTTAGAATGGAGAAAAGGAGGTGATGGGATGGGGGACAATGACTTAGGGGCCCGCTTGTACAAAATGTAGGGTGTGTTACAAGAGTACCCCCACCAATTTGAAGTAGCGGCCCTTCCAGCTCAGGGTCAGAAGGAGGATTTCGCGTGTCGGGATTTGGCAGTTGGAGGGGGTTTTCGCACGCGTTGTAATTTTGGGATAGCAAGACGCGGGTTGTAAAGGCACGAGTTTTGGGAGCACGATATGTAAACTTTTGGGATATAACAAGGCGCGGGTTGAATTTTAGGGACAAGCCTAATGTGTAATATTGTACGTACCAAATCAATTCGCAATTCCCTCAACGAAAAAAACGAAAAAAATAAAACTATTCGCACCACACAAAGAGAGAGTCTTGTCCCGTTTTACTGTACAAATGCTATTCAAAGCTATGAATCCATGTTATGTCCGGTTAATTTTTTTCGCTGGCTGTATAATGCATGTAACCTACTCATACCAATATTTTAGTGCATTACAAATGTCTATACTACCGCTGCAATTCAAACTAAATTTGAATCCGTTTCTCTAGTTGAATAGGAATCTACAATCATGATTGTTACCAACTTAAACCATCATTCGTGTATTATCTTAACAACGCACCACATGATTACTATAGAGATAGATATGAACTATGTGTACTATATGAACTCGAATTCAAAATTTGAATACACCTGATGTTGATTCCAAATAATAGTACATTTGATGTACTAACTAGATCTTTATAATCTAAACCATGTTTCATGCATGCGTCAGTTTAATACACTATGATATATCCTTTAAATATTCGAATCCACTTTTATAATGAACTAGCAGTGCAGCCCGTGCATTTGTGCAGCTAGATTTATTACTTATTTATACACTGATATTTTTCTAAATTATCATAGTATTTTTGTAATTTGATTTGATTTGTTGTGAGCCATTTGGCAAATAATGAAAATCACTTACATTTGTATATGAAAATTCATCTTCATATTAATTACCTCATTTAGCTCTGTCTTAGCCGCTCTTCCATTCAACAACTACCTTTAGCCAATATATACACTTAAACAATTATTGTATTATTTTCAGCTTCAAATCTTGTATTCTTCATGGCATGAATTGTCCTATTGATTGTACACCAATATGATTCGATCTTAACAAAATAACTATTGTCGATTGGGTTTCACTTTGAAAGAAATATACTCATTATAATATTGTCCTATTAAAAGTAAGAGTGTACATTTTTATCTCCGATTAATATTTCTTGTAATAAAGCATCTTCCTCGAAATTAGCTACACACATCTTCTTCATTGTCTAGAACTAATATAGTTAGGTCTAATAAGTGGTGTAGGTTTTTCATTTTCTCCAGAGCTAATGAGTATATTGTGATGCGAACATAAACGTTTTAGCTTTTCTCTACAACTATATCCATAAAAGATGTGATGATTTTGTAGCACAAAAGTCTTTCGGTCTTGAGTATTCTTTTTCAAATCGGGACATGATTTTTTTTATGCAATTTAGTACAACTTTTTGGGCCATTTTTCACTATTAGCATGAAAAAGATAATACTCTCCTTTTGGGGGGATTATACAAACAAACTAACTAATTTTTAATTATCTTAAAAATAATGGTAAAATTACAACTGAAGATATTTATTATAATTCACTAAAATACTATGCCTCTATGGTGGTTTAGTCGGATCCAGACTGGAAGGGAGCAGTTATTTAATATGAATTTCACTTATTTTGAGACGAAAAGAGTACTAAATATACATATATTGCAAGGAAAGGGATGCAAAATCTTATAATTGTTTTCACTAACTCACAATTCACGACCGCCTAACTGGTCAACGTTCTTTCCGTCTGTACATTTTTTTGTTAAGGCATCCATCTGTACATCTTCTCTGAAAATAATATCACTATACACCAATGTAAGATGTTTTTAACTACAAAGAACATAAGTATACTCTCTTTATTTTTAAATATAAGACTTTTTATAGGTCTCAATGTGAACTACATACGAAGCAAAATGAGTGAATCTACACTCTAAAATATGTCTATATTCATCTGTATGTAGTTGTTATTTTTTGATCTATAAAAGACATACATTTAGCAAAGTTGGGAGATGAGTAGAAAACATCACCTCGTGTTTGATCACAACTGGCTGACCATGGGTCAACCTGCTACCGTGCACACCTCTTCATCAAAACATATCATTTCTCTCCTCCACCGCCTGAGACTGAGAAATCCCTAAAAAAGAGTGAGAGTGTAAAACAGATCAAGGCAGCAGCGGCGGTGGGTGTACCAAATCGGAGTGGTCTGCCAGTGCATCACCATAGCTCCATTGGTGGCTAGGTCTGATTGGCGCCATGACACGCACTCGGGCCGCGATTCAGGCGCCGTCCACCAATGAGGCCACGTCTCAATCGATCCCCACGAGGACCAGGCTCTCCCTCCACATGTGCCACCTCTTCCGATTAGCTGTCGGCTGATGTCACTTCTAGCCATCATGAATCTAACCCCAAGGACCAAACTATCCTGATCTACTTCTCCCTTCGCGTTCTTCACGGTGTCCAGGGTGCAGATCCTCGCTGACCTTGTGAGTCCGGCAGGCAATTGAGCGAGAAATAGGACTTGCCACCTTCCTCACTACAGGTGCTGGCACACCTCTGTCGATGTAAGGGTTATTGCTTTGCATCCTTCCTAGTCCAAATTGTTACCATGCATACATTAAGTCAAACCAAGAAGGGTTAAATTTGTCAACTGAAATTTATGTTTGATAAGATAGAAATGTGGTTGTAGATGTAGGTGAGTTGTGTGTTTCCTCATTGCTGGTGCTGTCGGACCACTACCATTGTAAATTTTATGTGCTACATATAGCTTTGCACCATTCCTTCATCAACAACTGCTGATCCTTCAACATGTATGTTTCCTGACTCTAGTTGGACTAAAAATTCTATTATTCTCATTTTCAGTTACAATATATATTGGATTGTTATATTAGTTATCTGTGTATTTAAGACAAAGGAAGAAGGTTTGAATGTATTGGCTGATATTTGGTTCATATGTTTTAATTGGTATACTGTAACATCCCAATTTTCAATTTGGATGTTATACATATGTCATCATACGTATATCATATTTTATTTGCATTTTGGTTGTGATCCTAGAAATCTTAAGAAACTCAAGGACCCGAGGAGTTGGAGATTTCTTTTATTTTCATATTTGAATTTTCTCAAATTTGAAAAAAGGGATAATTTTGATTTTAATAATTTTTCTCTCCGAAATATTTCCAATATTAAAATAAATGAGTGGAGATAAAATTACTTTCCAACTAAGAGGGGAATATTGGAGGAAAAATATTAAAACCAAATAAATATTTTATTTAGAATTTTATTGCCACTTTATTTGAATTAGAAAAATATGCGTTTTTCAAAATTGCAGTTTTAGGCCAGAAAAATCTTCACCATGTTCTAAATATTTTATTTAGACGGTGAAAATTGTTTTTGACATTTTTAGATTTTTTATATTTTATTAGGATTTTTAGTTTTCGGCGGAATTTTATTTGAAAAAAATCGTGCGCCGAACTCGGCCGGCCCGGCTGGGAGCCAGGCCTCCGCCCAGCACCATACCGCCTCGCGCCGCGTCCGTGTCCATGCCGGACTCCGACAAGGAGTCAAAATCACCGCCGTCTAGCGCCCCCTCGCCCAAGTCGGACCCCGGCCCCTCCTCACCAAGTCGCCGCCGCCTCCACCAAGTCGCGCCCCCCGCCGCACTTGCTTGCCGTCGCCGCCACCTCCTCCCGCTGCAGTCGCCGCCGCCCTGCACCTGCCCGGCGCCGCCGCACCCCGAAGCCCTCGCCGGAGCGCGACCCGCCCGCCGCCGCTGACGTTGACCGCCGCCCGTTAACCGGTATAGAAACCGCCCGGTTTGCCGGCTCGTTTGGTTTTTTCGGTTTTAGATCTAGATCGGGTTTTCTCGGTTTTTCCGATTGGTTCTATTTAGCGGGCGTTCACCCGAACGCCTCTGTTCACGAACGCGTTCATTCGTTTGTCTCGGAAAACGAAAGTTCGTTCGTTAGTCTTTCCTTTTTATTTTATTTTCGTCCAGGGACCTATCTGTGATTATTTTTATCGCAGATTAGCCGTTAGTCTTCAAACCCTCGTTACTTTTAAACCGTTTGTCCAAATCTAGTGAAACCAACGCCAAAATCTTAATCTTGTTTCCCTCTTTCTAGATAATCAACTTCAAAATGGTTTTGACAATTTAAAATTTGGTTCCAAGAAGATTTGAATTCAAACTACTTTTTTTTTATCATAGTTTCAGTTTCGTAGCTCCGATTTAACTGATTCTTTTTGCAAATCGAAGCTCTTGTCTGTACTTTCAGTTGGGATCTTTTCTCTTGAGTTTTACCCTTGCATATTATGCTTGAGTGCTCATGTATGCTATTGCTTGTTTATGATAGAGTTTCCAAAGTGCGAAGCATGCTACTACGAGTCACTAGGGTTTTCAGATCGTCAGCAAGGCAAGTAACACTTTGATCATACCCCTATATTACCCAGTTTTTATGCATTAGTTTAAACCCTCAAACATTGCATGGTTAGGAGTTGATAACATGTGGGTATTGGGAAGTAGTAGTTGAGGTAGCACCTATTACCCTTTTTTATTCAAACCTTGGGAGTTACTTCTACGTTATGTTTATACTGCTATGTTATGATCATAGACGTGGTTTGGTTTGAGTGATTCATGACAGTTGTGAGTATTATTATGAACTAAGGGTTTATTTAAGGTGGCTACTTTGACACACATTTGGGTGGATTGTTTGTGGGCACCTGGGGCGATCCAGTGCTACCCAAGTAGATCCCGGGGAATCCGTGTGATCATCCTATGGTCCGCCACCCAGGCTCAAAGGGATCATATTGTTATTCATGCTGGAAACTTCCGTGTGCATCCACAAGCCATTATGGGCTCTAGCATAGTGGACTATGTTGTGTGACCTATTTCAGTGGTAAACTAGCAGATGTAGGGGATGTAGCTGGTACGGTTTACCCGTCGAAAGGGCTAATGCTTCTGAAAGAATGTGTCTCAGTCATCCGTTTCTCAAACATCATGAAGTGCGAGAAATCAACGGAGGAGATTGAGTCTTGTGGGGAGAAGTGCGCAAACCTCTCCAGAGTGTACAAACTAATCATGGTTAGCTGTGTCCCCAGTTATGGACATCTTGAGTATCTGGTGCTTGAATTATTATGTTAATCTCATCACTTTATTTAATTAACTTGTTGGGTTAATGATTACTTTAATTGGGATTGAGATGGGGTTACCATTCCCAATGTTTTCAACAAACTTTATAGTTAAATAAAATATAGTCCTTTGTTGTAGGGAAAAACTAGCTTTCTGCAAAAATAACCATAGAGCCTCCACCAGCCAAATATGCGTATAGATATAGCTGCTACTTGTTCATTGCTCTACAGTGTTATTTTGCCAGCATATTCCATGTGCTGACCCGTTTCGGGCTGCAACGTATCATGTTCCAGACTTTTTAGACAAAGACTAATGTGCGCTAGGTCGTTGTCTTGCACTTAGCTATGCCGTTGGAGTAGATGGACTCATTTTACCTTCGAAGCCTTCCGCTGTTTTCTTCATTAGATGGCCTTCAGCCATATTATTGTAATAAGTACTCTCTTTTGAGATATTTGATGTAATAAGTGTGTGATTGCACTCTGTTATAAATCCTTCAAGTACTGTGTGTGTGAGCATTATCGATCCAGGGATGACACTTATGCATAGAGATTTGACCGTTTGAGGTCGGATCGCTACACATACAATGGATTTTTCGCATGTGTTATAGGCGGTGGTAAAATATCGTGGTTATTATCATGGTTCTCTTGAACTGAAAGGGCCATAAGATAGAACAATTGTTGCCAAAAACATAGAATTCACCAAACCGCATGTTTAAATGAATTTCGAATAATTAGAATTTGGACAAGCTCCTTATTCTCCTAGTCCTAGGTCCTATTTTGGCTATTTATCTTCCAACTGGCCACTTGCCTTCTGTCATTTTACATTTAACACTCTGTGTCTTGAGCCCATCAACCTTTTTGGGCATTTTTTGCGCTCTCTTTATGGCTATAGTAACAGTACATTTTCTTTTGCCACTACAGGCATCTGACTCCAAGTCTTCTATTTAAGCACCGTCTTTTTTCACCTTCAATATGTTTTTTGTCTTGTATATTTCTTTTTGTTTTCTTTCTATCACACTTGTCTAGGCATATATACTTTTTCTCCTTCAAAATGATTCTTGTTCTTGCATATTATAGATCTTCGTCTTTTTATTTTGTCATTGAAGTGTCCACTTGCACTGATATTTTTTTCTTCCTGGCCGCCATCATTACTTGTACCAGTAGTATGGTGTGCTTCTTCTTTAACACGCACCAGTTGACGTAACTTCTTCCTAAGTGAATCTTTATTGTAATTATAAAATTAAAATATGTTTGGGAAATTATACACTTCTATAAAAATCTTAAAGTATGTTACTAAAGAAAGAAATTACCCTTTTATACTTGTCGGAGTAAATAGCCATGGGTAGCCTAGCCGGCTTCCCCTGGCCCTTCTGAAAAAATTACGAGCCCGTCCGGCTCTCAGGAATCCAAGACGTGGGGCCGCCTTCCCCTTGCTGGCTATCACCCAGGCCAGCTCGAAGAAGGCGGCACGACTTTACCCCTCATGAAGAAAACCATGGGAGGCCGACTCGAAGAAGCCGGCTCCAAGATGCCGACTCCAAGAAACCGGCCATGAGGAGGCCGACTCCAAGAAGCCGGCTCCCATAAAGCGGTCGAGACCGTACCCTCAAAGTTTGCATCCACCTAGCGACGATGAGACGGGGCATGGCTACAGTAAAGCCTGCCACCCCCGAATCCCGGAGCACGCCTGGCACAGTGCACCGTACGGAGTGGCCATGACCCGTCCGGCGCGGCACTGTTGCCATGTTGACCCTGATGTCATCCACGACGGGCTACCAGTACGGCCCACGGGCGGTGGGCCCCTTCGGGCAGAGAGACACCCGAAGGCGGCCTGGCCTCCCCAAGTCTGCCCGAGACGGGGCCGGCTCCCCGCAGCCGGCTCGCTTCCCCCCTCGAAGAAGACGCCCCATTAAGGAGACAAGACGCGGTAAGGCTACGGTAATCGCCCGCCGGACGGCGGCACTGTAGCCACACTTACCTCGACGAAGCCCTCGTCATCAGGATGAGGCAACAGTAACCAGCCATCGACAAGACCCTTGGCAGTGGGGCCTGCCTGTTGCCAAGGAGTTGGTAGCCGGCGGGACCCACCAGCCGGCGGGCGCTAGCAGTCGGCGCAGAAGCCGGCGAGCGCGGTCACAGACGGCTGGGCCCCGCGCCCAGTCGGATTACCATTGTACCCCCGGGGGGTAGGCCTATATAAACCCCCCGGGGCACCCATGCAAAGGGTTCGACCCTCAGCTAGATTTAGACACACACAAGGAGGAGAAGCAAGCCAGCCGTGCCCTTCTTCCCCCTCCCACCGAACAGCTCAAGGAGCATTGTGTAGCTACTTGTTCATCTAGTGATCATGCGGAGACCCCGCAGAGCAGCAGCAGGGGTGTTATCTCCATGGAGAGCCCCGAAGCTGGGTAAGATTCGCCGGCGTGCATGTGTTCGCCTCCTCCCGTTTCCAGGCACCAGCGACGTCTTACTGGTTCCCACAATGATAAGCCACCCGTTGGCATATGTCGCACCTACCACCCGACATTTGGCGCCCACCGTGGGGCCAGGTGCACCGTCGTCCGGAGACCTGTTC
Source organism: Triticum aestivum (assembly GCF_018294505.1). Lineage (NCBI taxonomy): Eukaryota > Viridiplantae > Streptophyta > Magnoliopsida > Poales > Poaceae > Triticum > Triticum aestivum. The sequence continues at coordinate 207,661,820 of NC_057806.1, forward strand.
TGGACGGGAACCCTCTTCCTCCCCAGCGAGCGTAGCCAGCCCGGCACGCCCAATGGCGCTTGCCACGACGCGCTGCAAGGCGTCACCAGCATCCGCGCAGCGAGCAGCCTCGCCGATCTCCCCGACGAAACCCTCATCTCCGACGAGCTCGCCTCCAATGCGGGCACCGATCACCTCGCCAACCTCCTCGGCCAGCTCCATGTCTCCAGCGAGCCCACTGTGGATCAGGAGTCGGTTGGCTCCACCGACCCGATGCCTGTCGACTCCGACACGGCCTCCTTCGACACCTTCCCCACCAACGTCGCGATCTACAACGACCCGCTTCCTCGGACCGACGGGCGCGATACCGTCACCACCGAAGTGATGGTCATCGGCCACGGCGGCTCGGCCGGCGAGAGCGCCCACGACGTCCCGCACGTGGCGGCCCACGACTTGTCCACCCCACTCCCGGCTAATGTCGACGACGAAGCACTGGAGGCACGCCGCCTCGCCCTCCTTGCAGAGGGCCGGAGGCTGGCTTCCGTGAGATGCCTCACAGAGGCCTACCAGCGCGAAGCTGACCGCGCCGCCTTCGGCACGCCGGCCCTGGGCGGGCCAAGCCGGGCCGGCCTTGTCAAGCAACGCGGCGCCATCATCGCCGACACGCTGGGAGTCGACCGCCCAGTCTACGCCACTCCACTCGAGAACCTGCGCGCCGCCCAGGCGGCCGTGGACGAGTTGGACGGCTTGGAGGCCGAAGACCTCCCCCACATGACCCGGCGCATCCAGCAGCTGATCGATGCAGCCGCACAGCGGCACGAAGCCGACGCCCGCGCGGGAAGCCCTCCCCCGCGCCGAGATCACGGCGCGACGTCCCGGACACCGACTACGAGCAACACCCGCGCGCGGCGCGAGAAAGAGCCGGCGGCCAGCCGAAGCCGGACCCGAATCTCCATCGAGCGAGACGCGGACGGCCATCCCCGAGCCATGGAATGGCGGGGCAACCCGCCTCCGCCTCGACCCCGTGGAGAGAGATATCCCACCCCGCCGCCAGTGGCACACCCGACTCTCAGCGGCCGACTAGGTCGCCGCGAAGGAGTCGGCGAGAACGACGCCCGCCATCGGATCGACCGCCTGGCGCGATCCCTGGCGCTGGAAGAAGAAGACGATGTCGGCCCGCCTTGTTTCGGCCCCCGCATCCGCGACGAGCCTTTCCCCAAAGGGTTCTCGCTCCCAAGAGACACGCCCAAGTACAACGGCTCCGTGAAGCCGGAAGATTGGTTGATCGACTACTCCACGGCGGTCAGCATAGCCAACGGCAACCGGCGCGTTGCCGTGAAGTACGTGCCCCTCATGCTGCAAGGCACGGCGCGGACCTGGCTCAACAGCCTCAAGCCTCTCAGCATCAACAGCTGGCTAGATTTCACCGAAGCTTTCATCCGCAACTTCACCAGCACCTACAAGCGGGCCCCCAAGCCCAGGCAGCTCTCCCTGTGCGTACAGGGCCCGGCCGAGTCCACTCGCGACTACCTCACGCGTTGGGCCGAGCTCCGCAATTCTTGCGAGGGGGTGCACGAGGTGCAAGCCATAGAATACTTCACAGCCGGGTGCCGAGAAGGTACCCTCCTCAAGCACAAGCTTCTCTGCGACGAGCCAGCTAGCCTCGACGAGCTTCTGGACATAGCGGACAAATATGCGACCGCCGACTCCTCAATGAAGACCGAGCTTCGGGTAGAGCGTCCAGAAAAGTACTCAACCCAGCGCCCAAGACGCCGGCTGGGGATCCCGGCCGACGCACACACCCGAACGACCACAAGCGCAAGGGCCCCGCGCCGCCTCCCGCCAGTCGGCAGGTGGCCACAGTTGAAGACGTGCCGCCTGAAGAGCGGCCCGCGCCCAAGAAACCCAAGGGCGGCCGGCCGGCTTGGCAGCCAGCTTTCTCCTACGAGCAAACTCTCGACGCCCCTGCAAGTTCCACAGTGGCGCGAAGCCGTCCAACCACACAACCCGAAAGTGCCATTGGCTCACTCGAATCTCTAAAGGCGAGGGGCTCGCGCCGCCTCCGCCTGCCGGCCCGCCGCCTCCGCCTCCGCCGCCTCCGGCGGCTCAGCCTGCAGTCGGAGCCGTGCATGACGAGTTCCCTGACGAGCAAGCAACCTACATCATCTTTACGAGCCAGCCCGAAAACCGGCGCAGCAAACGCCGAGAGCACCAGGAAGTCAGCATGGCCGCTGCCAACCCCGCCGGACACATGCATTGGTCAGAAAAGCCCATTAGCTGGAGCCGGGCCAACCATCCAGAGGTGATGCCGTCTCCCGGCTCTTATGCGCTGGTCCTGGAAGCCACCCTCGCGACGGACAGACGCGCTGCCCGCTTCTCCCGCGTGTTGATAGACGGCGGGAGCAGCATCAACATCCTGTACCGTGATACCCTGGAGAAGGTAAATGTCAAGACGAAGCAGCTCATGCCTACTCGAACAGTGTTCCATGGCATCGTACCCGGCCTGTCCTGCGCCCCCATTGGCAAAATCAAGATTGATGTACTTTTTGGGGACAAGGAGCATTTCCGCCGGGAAGCGATCTGGTTTGAAGTGGTGGACCTGGAGAGCCCTTACCATGCATTGCTTGGCCGACCTGCCTTGGCCAAATTCATGGCAGTTCCCCACTATGCATACCTCAAGATGAAGATACCGAGCACCAAAGGCGTCATCACCGTAGCCGGCGATTACAAGAAGTCCTCTGAGTGCGCGGCAGCCAGCAGCCGGCTGGCCGAGTCCCTTGTGATTGCCGAAGAAAAGAAGATGCTGGACCGAGTCGTGGCCATAGCCGGCAAGCAGTCGGCCGTGTCCCCCGACCCCAAGGAGCACGATGCTCAAGGATCCTTCCAGCCGGCCAAGGAGACGAAGAAGATACCTCTTGACCCCGAGCATCCAGAGAGGTTTGCTGTCATCGGGGCAAGCCTGAACAGCAAATAGGAAGGCGAGCTCGCCGATTTCCTCCGTGAGAATCGGGACATCTTTGCGTGGTCCCCCAAGGACATGCCGGGTGTTCCGAGGAAATTCGCCGAGCACAAACTACACGTCCGAGAAGACGCAAAGCCAGTCAAACAACCCCTTCGCCGACTGTCGGAGGAGAAACGCAGGATTGTGGGAGAGGAAATAGCCCGGCTTCTGGCAGCCGGCTTCATTATGGAAGTTTTCTTTCCAGAATGGCTCGCCAACCCGGTCCTTGTGCTAAAGAAGAATAACAAGTGGCGCATGTGTATAGACTACACGAGCCTCAACAAGGCTTGCCCCAAAGATCCCTTTGCCCTGCCAAGGATTGACCAAGTGATAGACTCCACGGCCGGATGCGAGCTGTTGAGTTTCTTGGATGCTTACTCAGGATATCACCAGATAAAGCTAGATCCGGACGACCGCCTGAAGACCGCCTTCATCACGCCATTTGGAGCCTTCTGCTACCTGACTATGACATTCGGCTTAAGAAATGCCGGTGCCACTTTTCAGCGTTGCATGCAGAAGTGCCTCCTCAAGCAACTCGGCAGAAACGCTCACGTCTACGTGGACGACATTGTGGTGAAGACGGAGAAGCGCGGCACTCTGCTGGGAGACCTCAAGGAAACGTTTGAGAACCTACGCCGGTTCCAAATCAAGCTCAACCCCGAGAAATGCGTGTTCGGAGTGCCAGCCGGCCAGCTCCTAGGCTTCCTGGTCTCCGAACGCGGCATCGAATGCAACCCGGTGAAGATCAAGGCCATCGAGAGAATGGCGATCCCCACCAAGCTTCGAGACATCCAAAAGTTCACCGGATGCTTGGCCTCCTTGAACCGCTTCATCAGCCGGCTCGGAGAGAAGGCTCTCCCCCTCTACCGCCTCATGAAGAAGAGCACTCACTTCGAGTGGAACGACCAGGCCGACCAAGCTTTTCACGAGCTGAAGAAGATGCTGGCCACGCCGCCCGTCCTGGCGGCGCCGACTGAGAAAGAGCCCATGCTCCTTTACATTGCCGCAACCAGCCGGGTGGTCAGCACCGTCATCGTAGTCCAACGCCCAGAAGAAGGCCGAGCCCAGCCGGTCCAGAGGCCGGTGTATTATTTGAGCGAGGTGCTGTCCACTTCAAAGCAGAACTACCCGCACTACCAGAAGATGTGTTACGGCGTGTACTTCACCGCCAAGAAGCTGAAGCCCTACTTTCAAGAGCACCCCGTCACGGTCGTATGCACCGCCCCGCTGGCCGAGATCATAGGCAGCCGGGACGCATCCGGCCGGGTGGCGAAATGGGCCATCGAGCTGGCCCCTTACACGATCTTCTACCAGCCCCGCACCGCCATCAAGTCCCAAGCACTGGCCGACTTCCTCGTCGACTGGGCCGAGACCCAGTACCTGCCGCCGGCTCCTGACTCCACCCATTGGCGCATGCACTTTGACGGGTCCAAGATGCGCACCGGCTTGGGAGCCGGCATCGTCCTTACCTCTCCCAAGGGCGACAAGCTCAGATACACGCTGCAAATTCACTTTGCCGCCTCCAACAACGTGGCCGAGTACGAGGCGCTCATACACGGGCTCCGGCTTGCCAAGGAACTCGGCATCCGCCGGATCCTATGTTATGGCGACTCGGACTTGGTGGTCCAGCAATCATCCGGCGACTGGGACGCCAAGGACGCAAATATGGCAAGCTACCGCTTCCTGGTCCAACAACTCAGCGGATACTTTGAAGGATGCGAGTTCCTCCACGTACCGCGAGCCGACAACGAGCCAGCCGATGCCCTGGCTCGAATAGGCTCCACTCGGCAAGCAATACCAACCGGCGTCGCTCTACAACGCCTCCTCAAGCCGTCCATCAAGCCGTCTCCAGAGTCCGATTCCATCTTCGTGCCGCCTGACCCCGACGCGGCCGGGTCCGGCTCGAAGAACCAAGCGGGCGACCCCGGGACTTCAGTAGTCGGCCCGGGGGCTTCGGCAACCGGCTCGGGGACTGCAGTAGCCGGCTCGGGGACTGCGGTAGCCGGCCCGGGGACTGCACCAGCACAACAGCCGGCGGCCGACTCCAGCATTTCACCACCCAGCCCGCCCACCCTGGTGGCTGTAGCCACATTGGCAGTGGGAGAAGTCGCGGCTCCGTCATGGGCTCAGTCCATCGTCAACTTCCTAGTAAACCAAGATCTGCCGGCTGACGAAGCAGAGGCAAGACAAGTCCAACGCCGAGCCGGAGCATACACAATCGTCAACAGAGAGCTCGTCAAGCGCAGTGTCACTGGAGTTCTCCAGCGATGCGTCGAGCAAGAGAAGGGCATTGCAATCCTCAGAGACATTCACCAAGGAGAATGCGGCCACCATGCGGCCTCAAGATCACTCGTCGCCAAAGCCTTCCGCCATGGTTTCTTTTGGCCGACTGCCTTGGATGACGCCAAGGAATTAGTTAAATATTGCAAAGGGTGCCAACTTTTCAGCTCCAAGCAACACATGCCGGCTTCGGCACTCAAGACCATTCCCCTCACCTGGCCCTTCGCCGTTTGGGGACTGGACATGGTGGGCCCATTCAAGACGGCGCGCGGCGGCATGACGCATTTGCTCGTCGCCGTGGACAAATTCACCAAGTGGATTGAGGCAAAGCCGATCAAGAAGCTGAATGGGCCGACTGCTGTAACATTCATCGCAGACATAACAACTCGGTACGGCGTGCCACACAGCATCATCACCGACAATGGCACGAATTTTGCCAAAGGAGCCTTGGCACGTTTCTGCGCAGCCCAAGGTATTCGGCTGGACTTAGCGTCCGTCGCCCACCCGCAGTCAAACGGCCAGGTCGAGCGAGCCAACGGCCTCATCCTCTCCGGCATCAAGCCCCGACTGGTCGTACCTCTGGAGCGTTCAGCCGGCTGTTGGCTCGATGAGCTGCCGGCTGTCCTCTGGAGTCTGCGCACTACACCAAACAAGTCAACCGGCTTCACCCCTTTCTTCCTTGTGTATGGTGCCGAGGCGGTCATCCCAACTGACATCGAGTTCGACTCGCCTCGAGTAACCATGTACACTGAAGCGGAGGCCAAGGAAGCACGAGAAGACGGCGTAGACCTGCTGGAAGAAAGCCGGCTGTTAGCCCTCAGCCGGTCTGCCATCTACCAGCAGGGTTTGCGCCGCTACCACAGCCGGAAGGTCAGGCCAAGATCTTTTCAAGAGGGCGATCTTGTGCTCCGGCTGATCCAGCGAACAGCCGGCCAGCACAAGCTCTCGGCCCCTTGGGAAGGCCCCTTCGTCATCAGCAGAGCTCTAGGCAACGACTCCTACTACCTGATCGACGCACAGAAGCCGAAGGCACGCAAGAGAGACGACTCCGGCAAGGAGTCGGAACGACCATGGAACGCCAACCTCCTTCGAAGATTTTACAGTTGAAATGCAGTATGTATCACGCTAACTTTTGTATTAAGTACGAGACAATAGGCCCCCCGAGGAGGGCTCGGGGACTGCCATCTCTTATCTATGAATGAAAAATATCATGCTTATGACTTTGTCATTTCATTTACTTGTTCCGTCCGGCACCGGGTTCGACTAGTCGGCCCGGGGACTGGCCGACTGGAGTTATATTAGAAGTCCTACCCGCAGTCAGACAAGTAGTGTGCCGGCTCCCAAGCTTTCTCTTGCCAAAAGTCGCAGTTCGAAGAACCGGCTGTCCGACTGGCAAGAGTTAAAGGCAGGAACGGGCGCCCACACGAAAAACGGCTAGGGACTAACGGACTAATATAACAAAAGCCGGTTTTTCTCCCACCGCCGAATGGCTACCAGAGTAGCCGGCCGGCCGGTTTCCATTCACTTCACTTCAATCCAAGAAAGCTCAAGTACTTGCCTCCCCAAAGAGGGAAGGCGGCAAAGGAAAAAGCCTAAGGATAAAAAGCATACGCGAATGGAAACCAAACATGCACGTAATAATATTTACATAAAAGACCTCCGAGAGGCCAGCATTCAACATAGTTTGGATACACCCCCAGTGGGTGGAACTGCGAAAACTTAATGAAGATTGTTCAAAAGACAACAAGCAGGAAAAATAAGGACGGCAGGTCAAGCCGGCGGAGCGACCGACGAGCCGGGCTGGTTGGCGGAGACGGTTGTGCCGGCTGAAGGAGCGGCCGGCTGGCGAACCTCGGCTTGGTCACCGCCTCCCGCAGAAGGCGCGCTTCCACGCGCCTCGTTGCTGGAGGCACGGTCGGCCTGAGGTCGGCCGGTTGTTCCACCAGCCGGCTCGACGTCTTCGCCGTCCTCCTCCTCGTCATCCTCGCCCTCGTCGCTGGAGGCGATCTCCTCCGCCGAGTCCTCGCCCACCGCCGGGTTCAGCCCGAACCACTCCTCCGGCTGGGCAACACCGTCATCATCGATCTCGGGTGCAAAAACGCTGATGTCGGTGCACTCGGCGATCGTTGAAGCCCGCTGGGCGATAGCCGGCCTCACCTCTTCCAGCTCCGCGTCGGCCTCCATCCGCCAAGTGCGCAGCTGGTCCAGGCTCAGCCCTGGGTACCAAGCCCGAACGAACTCCAACGCCCGCCCGGCTCCGAGGCGGGCCGCCGACGCCTTCCAAGCCTCAAAGCGACCAACTGCGACCTCCAGCCAGTCGGCAGTCCGGCTTGGGGTGCGGGGGATCGTCTCGCCGGGCCAGAGGGCGGCCAACACTTGCGCCCCGGCACGTTGGAGCCGGCGAAGCATCCGATGAGCCGGCTGCAACCGCGCCTGGACAGCCAAGAGCTGCTCCTCAAGCGTCCGGTTCGCATCCGGCGCGATGTTGGCCCCCGCCTGACGGCGCGCCTCGCGATGGGCCTCGATGCTTTGGGCGGCAAAGGCGGAGTAGCCGGGGAAGTAGTCTGCACCAAAAAACAAGCAGCAGCTCAAGTTAAGCCAAAGACCCAGGCGGCAAGGAGCAGGAGAGGGGCGAGGAAGGCGGCTTACCGTCGATCAAATCCTCGATCCGGCCGAAGCCTTCATCCAGGGCTCGCCGGGTCTCAGCCCAGCTCGCCGCCTCGGTCTCATACTCTGCCTTCAGGGCGGCTTCGCTATCCTGCGCCGCCTGTAGGGCCGCCTTGTGGCTCTTATCCTGGTCGGCCAGCTTCTTGGCCAGGCGATCACGCTCCTGGACCAAGGCAGCGTACTCGGCATCCTTGGTATGAAGGGCGGCCTTCGCTTCGCCGAGCTCCTTCCTCAAGTCGGCGTTGGCCCCTGAAGACAAAGAAAAAGAAAAACCAATAAGAAAAGAGTCGTCAAGAAAGATCCGACCCGACTGCTCAGCAGTCGGCCCGAATCTCGGGGACTACACCCAGTGGGTGCGCTGACGCGCCCCCACAGGAGACAGACAAGATCGAGTACTTACTTCGGCTGTCGGCCAGGTCGTCGGTCCTCCGGCTCAACTCCCGAGCCTGGGAGTTGAAGGCGGCAGCACGGAGGTTGTGATATTCCTGGAAGTTCAGACAAGAGACAAAAATAAGGTAGCCGTCAAGAAAGATCCGACCCGACTGCGCAGCAGTCGGCCCGAATCTCGGGGACTACACCCAGTGGGTGCGCTGACGCGCCCCCACGGAAGAAATTAAGAGAGCAAAGCGGCCAAGAATGAAGGACTCACCCGGATGGTGGCTCGCGTCGACAGGAACTCCTGGGTGAACTGTTGCAGCAGGGCGGCCTGAGCTTGCAGCCGGCTCCGGACCCCTTGAGCCGCCACATTCAGCTCGCCAGTCCCCCCGCTGGGAGTCCACTCGGACGTGGCGGTGCTGGCCGCCTCCAGATCTTCCGCCGACTGGCCTGCGCCCGTGACTCGGCGCAACTCCGGTGGAGCGGCGCCTCCCCCCGCGCGCCGGCCCGTCGCCGGCTGCACCTCGAGGCCGGCTCTGTTCTCCGGCTCACCCCCGGTCGGCCCCTCTGGCGCCGCTGACGATTGGCCGCCTTGGCCCGCTCCGGTTGGTGCTGCTGGTGGCGCTTTCCTCGCAAAGGCCACGGGGTCCTCCCACCTCTCCATCAGCGGCGGGTCTTGGACGATCTCCTCCGCCAAGGGCAATGGGGTGTCGGGGGCCACGGCTCAGAGGGGAATGGCGAGCAGCGGAGGCTGGTTGCGCGAACCCTCCGCCTCCGTCTCCACGGTAGTCGCCTCCGTCTGGGCCTTGGCTGCCACGTCGGCCTGCTCCCTCGCTGCCTGGGCGGCCGCTTTCTCCGCCACCTCGCGCTCCTCCCGCGCTTCATGGGCGTTCCGCTCTGTGGCTTCCCTGAGGTCGGCGCGGGGGTCCACGCGGCGGGAGCTTGAAGAACCTCCAGCCGGCCCAACTACGGAGCCGCCCGGACCACGCTCAAGGGAAAGTGGCGCCCTGTCCAGCAAGCGGAAGAAATTAAGAAGAATGCTCGAACAAGAAGAGAATGATGTAGAGCATGCGACAAGGCAATTGACAACTTACGCCGAGACCGCCTGAGGCTGCTTCACCGCCTTGCGGAAGCGGGCCGCTTTCGCAGCCGCCTCGTCTCGCTTGGTCGCCGCGGTGGAGGCTTTGGACTTCTTCGGCCGACTGCCGAAGAGGCCTGAAGCGGCCCGGCGCTTCTGTGCACCGCCGCCGGCAGCCGGCGCGATGGACGAGCCCGCGCCCTGATGGTCGGCCGCCGGCTGGCGACGCGGGGCGACTTCGGCTTCGAAATCATCCGGCCAGTCCTCGAAGCTGGCGGTGAGCCTTGTGCCCCCGGGCTCGGCGTCGTCCCCCACGACGGCGTCTTCCATGGCGGCCGCCCCCAAGTCCGGGTCGTCGACGTCGTCCGCCGTGCGGTCGGGGGCGTACTGGCGTTCTATCCCCGCTGCCCCGGTCGTCGGCGGGAGAAGAGGGTTCTGCTAAGAAGAACCGACTGATCAGAAGCCGGCCATCATGAAGCCGGCCACCAACAAGAAGAAGAAAAGGAAAACTTACCACGGGCGGAGGGTTGGCGCGAGAGTACGGCGCCTTGCCGTATCGCCAGTCCTCGGCGAGCTTGCAATTGGAGATGTAGTTTACCATGTACGATACCTCCGCATGAGGCATCTCCCTGGTGCTCAGCCGGCATGGGTCGAACCGGCCGCTCATCTGGCACATCATGTGGGGCCGGCTTTGGAGAGGAGATATCCGGCGCTCCACGAAGGCGGCCACCAAGTCGGCCCCGCTCAGACCTTCCGACTGGATCATCACCCGAAGCCGGGAGACGGCAGCATTCCCGGCCTGAGACAGTGACCGGGACCGGAAACTCCATGAGGGCTGCCTCCCAGCCGGCGGGCCGGCTACGTAAGCCGGCAGGTTGACGTGGTCTCCTTGCTCGGCGACGTTCTTCACGTAGAAGTATGACTTCTGCCAGATCTTCACCGACTGGATCAGGGGGATGGGCGGGAACGGGTTGTTCTCGCCCGCCCTCCTCATGGCGATGAAGGCCCCGCAGGGGGCGGGCACGCCGGCGACGACGGTGCCGAGTTTGCTCTGGAAGAACTCCCCCCAGAGCTCCAGCGTGGGGAGCAGCCCCAAGAAGCCTTCGCAGAGGGAGACGAAGGCCGACAGCAGCATCACCGCATTGGGCGTGAGGTGATGCGGCTGAAGGTTGTAGAACTCGAGGAAGGAGCGTAGAAATCCGCTCGCCGGAAGGCCGAAGCCGCGTAGGAAGTGCGAGCGGAAGACGACCCGCTCGCCCTCCTCCGGTGCCGGCGAGATCTCCGTCTCCGGCGCCAGGCGGACCCGCACGAGGTTGGCGTCGGGCAGGCGCCGAGTCTGGCGGAGGAACGCAACATGGTCCTCATGGACGTTGGAGCCGTCCCATGAGCTCGACAGCGCCATGGGAGCAAGACGATGTGGCGGCGCGGCGGCGCTGAGACGGGAGGTTGCGGCGGCAACGAGAGGAAGAGAGGAGGACGAGAAGGGGCGGAGCGAGAGAGAGCGTGCGAACCTCTGTCGCTCCCCCTCCTCCCCCTACTTATAGGCTCGCGTGGCGGAACCGAGGAGGCGCGGCGTGGGGAAGCGTGGGGATCGATCGTGCCCACTCCCCCACGTCCCGCGATTACTGTGCCATGATGGCGGAATAAAACCGCCGCGGGAAGGCGAGCGGTCCATGTGGGCCACGGAAGATCCGCGCTCGGACCGAGGCCTGCGAGTGGCGGGCCCGGGCCTGCGGCGACGTCCCGTCGCGCGCGTGCGTTGGCAGGATTTCCTCGCCACGTGGTCCGCGTTCCCGCCTACGAGAACCGGAGCTCTCTGAAGTCGGCGTGCACAAGCAAAGCCGGCTCTTCAGGATAGGAAGCTGACCAAGCTTCTCGTCCCTCTGTCCGCCTCGAAGCTCGATCAGCTTCGGGGACTACTGTCGGAGTAAATAGCCATGGGTAGCCTAGCCGGCTTCCCCTGGCCCTTCTGAAAAAATTACGAGCCCGTCCGGCTCTCAGGAATCCAAGACGTGGGGCCGCCTTCCCCTTGCTGGCTGTCACCCAGGCCAGCTCGAAGAAGGCGGCCCGACTTTACCCCTCATGAAGAAAACCATGGGAGGCCGACTCGAAGAAGCCGGCTCCAAGATGCCGACTCCAAGAAGCCGGCCATGAGGAGGCCGACTCCAAGAAGCCGGCTCCCATAAAGCGGTCGAGACCGTACCCTCAAAGTTTGCATCCACCTAGCGGCGATGAGACGGGGCGTGGCTACAGTAAAGCCTGCCACCCCCGAATCCCGGAGCACGCCTGGCACAGTGCGCCGTACGGAGTGGCCATGACCCGTCCGGCGCGGCACTGTTGCCATGTTGACCCTGATGTCATCCACGACGGGCTACCAGTACGGCCCACGGGCGGTGGGCCCCTTCGGGCAGAGAGACACCCGAAGGCGGCCTGGCCTCCCCCAGTCGGCCCGAGACGGGGCCGGCTCCCCGCAGCCGGCTCGCTTCCCCCCTCGAAGAAGACGCCCCATTAAGGAGACAAGACGCGGTAAGGCTACGGTAATCGCCCGCCGGACGGCGGCACTGTAGCCACGCTTACCTCGACGAAGCCCTCGTCATCAGGATGAGGCAACAGTAACCAGCCATCGACAAGACCCTTGGCAGTGGGGCCTGCCTGTTGCCAAGGAGTTGGTAGCCGGCGGGACCCACCAGCCGGCGGGCCCCAGCAGTCGGCGCAGAAGCCGGCGAGCGCGGTCACAGACGGCTGGGCCCCGCGCCCAGTCGGATTACCATTGTACCCCCGGGGGTAGGCCTATATAAACCCCCCGGGGCACCCATGCAAAGGGTTCGACCCTCAGCTAGTTTAGACACCACACAAGGAGAAGAAGCAAGCTAGCCGTGCCCTTCTTCCTCCTCCCACCGAACAGCTCAAGGAGCATTGTGTAGCTACTTGTTCATCTAGTGATCATGCGGAGACCCCGCAGAGCAGCAGTAGGGGTGTTATCTCCACGGAGAGCCCTGAAGCTGGGTAAGATTCGCCGGCGTGCATGTCTTCGCCTCATCCCGTTTCCAGGCACCGGCGACGTCTTACTGGCTCCCACAATGATAAGCCACCCGTTGGCATATGTCGCACCTACCACCCGACATTTGGCGCCCACCGTGGGGCCAGGTGCACCGTCGTCCGGAGACCTGTTCTGGACGGGAACCCTCTTCCTCCCCAGCGAGCGTAGCCAGCCCGGCACGCTCGATGGCGCTTGCCACGACGCGCTGCAAGGCGTCACCTGCATCCGCACGGCGAGCAGCCTCGTCGATCTCCCCGACGAAACCCTCATTTCCGACGAGCTCGCCTCCGATGCGGGCACCGATCACCTCGCCAACCTCCTGGGCCAGCTCCATGTCTCCAGCGAGCCCGCTATGGATCAGGAGTCGGTTGGCTCCACCGACCCGATGCCTGTCGACTCCGACACGGCCTCCTTCGACACCTTCCCCACCAACGTCGCGATCTAAAACGACCTGCTTCCTCGGACCGACGGGCGCGATACCATCACCACCGAAGTGATGGTCATCGGCCACGGCGGCTCGGCCGGCGAGAGCACCCACGACGTCTCGCACGTGGCGGCCCACGACTTGTCCACCCCACTCCCGGCTAATGTCGACGACGAAGCACTGGAGGCACGCCGCCTCGCCCTCCTTGCAGATGGCCGGAGGCTGGCTTCCGTGAGATGCCTCACAGAGGCCTACCAGCGCGAAGCTGACCGCGCCGCCTTCGGCACACCGGCCCTGGGCGGGCCAAGCCGGGCCGGCCTTGTTAAGCAACGCGACGCCGTCATCGCCGACACGCTGGGAGTCGACCGCCCAGTCTACGCCACTCCACTCGACAAGACCCTCGACGAAGCCCTCGTCATCAGGATGAGGCAACAGTAACCAGCCATCGACAAGACCCTTGGCAGTGGGGCCTGCCTGTTGCCAAGGAGTTGGTAGCCGGCGGGCCCCAGCAGTCGGCGCAAAAGCCGGCGAGCGCGGTCACAGACGGCTGGGCCCCACGCCCAGTCGGATTACCATTGTACCCCCGGGGGGTAGGCCTATATAAACCCCCCGGGGCACCCATGCAAAGGGTTCGACCCTCAGCTAGATTTAGACACACACAAGGAGGAGAAGCAAGCCAGCCGTGCCCTTCTTCCCCCTCCCACCGAACAGCTCAAGGAGCATTGTGTAGCTACTTGTTCATCTAGTGATCATGCGGAGACCCTGCAGAGCAGCAGTAGGGGTGTTATCTCCACGGAGAGCCCCGAAGCTGGGTAAGATTCGCCGGCGTGCATGTATTCGCCTCCTCCCGTTTCCAGGCACCGGCGACGTCCTACTGGTTCCCACAATGATAAGCCACCCATTGGCATATGTCGCACCTACCACCCGACAATACTGCATGTTCTCCTTTGCTTCATATTTTAACAGGGCAACCACTTAATTGTCCATCAAATCCTATGCAGCATATGTAAGATGAATTAAATGCATCCATAACTCATCAGATTTGTCCTTCGTTCATGTACCGCTTCTCAAGCCTATCATCAGGCACACAATATTTTTTTAGTACATAGTTTTTTGTGCTGAAGGTGAGATCACTATCGTTGATCTTGAATCAAAAGATAAGTCTATGTCAACATAATTGTTGTATAATCTTTGACGCTTCTTCATATTTCCCATCCATGGATTCGGAAAGTTGGACACAGAGGTATTAAGAATTTTTTTGGTGTCCCTGCCAAACAAAGGCAACTTGTAGTAACTATACAGTCACTAATTTGGAGTCAAATACGATACCTACCATACCATTGTTATTAGTGAAGAGTAGGATAATAGGAACGATCATGTTCAAATTATTATAATATGATCACAGAGGTGTTAGAATTTCTGGATATATACCATTGTACTTGTTAGTTTCCTTATCATCCGACGACATATACCATCACTAGATATTTTCTCATAACCCATCTATTGCAACTATAGATGTGACCACAAAATCCTAAAAAGAGAACACAAAATCTTTAAAGGATTCTGAATAAATTGAGAGACATAATTAACTCAAATATGGTTCTATTATAACTAATTGAAGGAAAAGTTGTCACATCCCTAGCTTTACCCTGGCCTTGGACTAGCTTGGTTGCTGCAAGTGTTTAAATTCAAATGAAATTTGAATTGAGGAACTTTCAAAGCCTCAGAATCCTTTAAAAAAATGATCAAGATAAAATTGCTTCAAATATGTCCGAGAAAATGTTCCTGTTATCCTCTGGAAATATTGGCAAGAGGTAAAGTCCAAACCAATATTTTTGGTATCTCAGAAAAATTTATTTTGGGCATTTGAATTAAATCAATAGCTATTTGAATTGGATTTATATCTACTATTAAATAAATATAGGTCCAATAATTCTGAAATATTTTGTGGAGCATTGGTTTAATTCTTTTAGCTCCTAAAAATATTTTCAGAAGCAAAAAAAATTGAATTGGTTTCAAAACCAAATTCAAAACAAACCTGCAAAATAGAAAACAGAACAGAATTAGAAAAAAACCAGGAAAGGACAAAAACCTTACCTGCAGCCCACCTGGTGGCCCGGCAGTTTCGTCCCAGCCCACCAGGGGCATACCTGTCTTCAACCTCTGCCTACTGGCAGAGACGAGGCCGAGCACGGCGCCCGCGCAGGCCGGCATGCAGCTGCTTGCCTGGCCCTCCCTAGCCAGCGCAATGCTAGGGATCGCCACCCCGTTGCCGTCTGGAACCCGCTGAACCCCCTCGCGCTCTCTCTCTCTCTTTCTCTCTCTCTCTTCCCTGAACGGTCTCCCCCTCCTCTGTTCTCTCCACCGAGCGCAGCCGTCGCCACCGCTCACCATCACCGCGGCCACCGCACTCCCCACGCCCTGCCGCAGTGCCAAATCGCTCCGCCACGACGCCTCGCTTCTTAAGGCCGAATAACACCACCCCGGACGGCCTACAGTGACGCCCCCGAGCTCGTCTTCCTCACCGGCATCCGACGACTGCCGCCGTCGATTTGCCGTCTCTGCCACCTCCTTGACCCAGCTGAGCTTCGCCTCGACACTACGGTGAGCTCTGCCGTATTTCCCCCTGCTCCCTGAGCTCGTTTTCGTCCCCTAGCTAGCTGCCCCGTCGGACCCGAAAGCTCCCCGCCGTCATGCTTCATCACCGCCGCGGCGGGAGTCAGTTATGACCATAACCGAGCACTGAAACATGCTCAGAACGCCGTAAGGAGCCTAGAACACTCATCCGTTGCTCCTGCCATGCACTGTAGCATCGTTTCCGTCGACGCCCGATCTCCGACCGCGGCCCCGGTGCTTGCCATCGTCGACTCCGAGCACCCCGTGACCTGCCGCTGCCTCCGTTGGATGCGCGGGAGCGTGGGCTTCCTCCTGGTGCCCTCAGCGCACCTAGCCACCGCCCCTCGCGCCACTCCGGTGAGCCACAACCGCTCTGGGTCGTCGCCGTCGTCTAACCGCCGGCGCAATCCGACGTGGCCGCGTGTTTACCACTAATGACGCCTAATTAACCCCCTAGAGCCACTGCCATGTGGGCCCTAGTACCTGTCTAGGTTAGTTTTATATTCTGTTTAGTTTAGTTCATAAACAATGGGTGTCAGCGTTCTGGGAACGGGGGTCCCTAGACTTGCCTGCCTGTGGCCTGCGGCGTGGCTCAAAAGGGGGCCCAGCACGGCCCGTCTTCATCAGCACAAACCCAAGACCCTCGCGAGGGGCCAAGCCTCGCGGGGGTGGACGAAACGGAGCTTCCTTAGGCACGGCCTCGTCAGGCTGGCTCACGAGGAGGCGGAGAGATCAAGGCGGGGTACCTCGCGAGGTGCCCGTGACGCAAGCCATGACGACTCAGGGCGCCAGGCGGGTGCCAGCCCGCGCAGCGTCCTCCTTTCCTCTTTGGTGCAAAGGGGGCAAGCGCAGCCGCGGAGTACCGAGGCATCAGGCAAAGGTTGCCGTTTCGGTGCAACGAGACCAAGACCAGGAGGACTACAAGATGGAGGTCACCGTGGAGCCCAAGACAGCATCATCACTAGAGCTTTGCGGAGGCGAAGACTACTTTTGTCAGGATAGTTGATACTTGTTGTCCCCCTTCAAATTAGCCCGCCATTGTTGGATCCCTTCCCTCTCAATATTTGGGGAGAGGACCAGGGCCACTATAAATAGGACCAGCCACCCACGTAGCAAGGGGTTCGGCTCAGTCTCCTCCAAGGGCTCGACAAGTAGAGAGGTGGTAAAGAGAGAGAGAGAGAGAGTGAGATAGAGAAAGGGGGCTGAACTTCTCCCAGCAGTTCATCGCCCTAGCCAAGAACAGACCCTCGCGAGGTTGTTCTTCCCTGTACTATCCACTATCATTAGCCCAAGAGGCAATCCACCACACCACACACTGGAGTAGGGTATTACACCACAACGGTGGCCCAAACCAGTATAAACCCTGTGTCCCTCGTGTTGTTCTTTTCGTAGCTTTGATCCTAGCGTGGCGGAGGGGTGCAGGGAGGTAGGAGGCGTAATCTCCGTGTGCACCCCAGTTTTCGAACCTCAAGGGTCTGCCGGAACCTGAAATCCGACATTTGGCGCGCCAGGTAGGGGTGTGCCGGAATTCGTCTTCCACCGCTCCGTGCCCCATCGCGTCGTCATCACCATGCCCGACGACCAGGAGGGCAACCCAGACCCATGGGCTGCATGGCCCGCCCGCGCAAAACCGCTCGCCTCGGGCGACCCCGTGCCCCAGGCAGCTCACGGTCCGCAGGGCGCTGCGGGCCGCGGGCGACGCAGACAGGCTTCGACAACTCTTACACCGCGGCAGGCGCGGTCGGCAGCGAGGGCCTCCAATCAAGCCGCGACCACGACACCGTACACCCGCCGGGAGCAGGTGAAGTCGAGAGCCGCACTCACGGTGGCTCGAGAGCTGCCGCAGTGCAGACTGCTGGAGGGCGGCCATGACGTGCTGCTGGAGCGGGTGGCAGAGCTCCTGGGCTTCGCCGCCTTGGGGGCTCACCCCTTCTCCACCCAGCTCCCATCTCAAACCCAGGGCGACCCACGCAGGGGCCCCGCGCGCGCCTGCGGGCCCCAGGGCTACTCCGACGCCAGCGAGGCTGTCAGCGCCGGACCGGCGGCGGCGCTGCCCCCGCCCCTGGTCCGTGAAGAAGAAGGACTCGACGCGATCCGTGGCCCCAGCGGGCGGCCGTGCTGCCACCCCGCGGTGGACCGCATGGCATGCGGGGCATTACGGCGAGGCATTCGGGATGACGGCGCCGGAGGAGTACGTGCCCCTCATGATTGACCAAGGACACCCTCACGAGAACGGACAAGGCTCGCTCCCCAGCCCAGGCTGGGGGGACGAGGCACTAGAAGCTGAGCCTCTCCAGGAGCCCCAGGACGGTCCCACTGGCCACGCTGGAGGCAGCGACTATCGGGTACCGATAATTCTTCAGGAGTAGGTATACGCTAACCATGGATCGCAGGAGGTGCAGGTCGCCGCAACGAGCAGCTGCCCCGCTCCCACAGTCTCCTACCCCTCGGGAGGAGCGCGCAGGGGGCTGCAGGAGAGGGGCAGAGATTCGACATCGCCACCGCGGCGTTCGGAGCAAGGCATTCTCAGGAGGTAGGCCCTCCGCTGGGGAGGTGCCCCAGGGCCTGCCCCCGGCGGAGGACCCGTGGTCGTCGGGGGAACCGCTGGCGACCGCTCTACCCCATCGGGCGGCGTCCTGGTTTCCGGTCGTTGCTGATGGCACTAGAGTGTGGCGCAAGGCGGGGCCCTCATTTGGCGATATGAAGCAAGGCCAGTACCTGTGAATAAGGCCCAGTGCCTGTGAAGCTCGCCGCCCCGTGACACTCTCACGTAATAATGAGTGGGGCTATACACGCCCCAGAGTCTCAGGGGTGCCGGCCTCAGGCCCTGGGGCTCCCTCCCACGCCCAGTGGCAGCACTTAGCTCCGCGCTGGAGAGAAGACGTCCAAGACTAGACTAGGTGCCGGACACGGCCTTTTGTTTGCTTTTGTTGCTCTTCCCTTTGGCTGCCGCTTTCCCCCGTTGGGTTCAAGTTGGATTCGAATTTGAGATTTGCGTGTGTTCGGGGAGGGGTGCTTAGTCTCGTTCGAGCAATTTCTTGCGTTTCAGTTACCGCTTCGCCTCAGCTGCCTCCCCTTGTGAGCCCCTCGCGAGCCGGGTCAGGCCTAGCTCGCGCGCAGCCTAGACTACCGCCGCCGCGTCCTCTCAGGAGGGTGTCTTACTGCAGGTCCAACGGATTTAATCAGGACACACTCCCGGCTCCGCAGCCTCCTGCGGGCTGCCCCAGGGCCAGCACGAGACAAAGGGTAAGCGGGAACAATGTGCAATCAGTCGGATGAATCTCCCAATGCGTCCTCAGGAGCGCCATCGGGGTCGTTGTTGGCGTCGCTGAACTCGCCCCCGCTGCTCGCGTTGCCACCAGCGGCGTCAGGGCCGCCCGTCACGCCGCCCTCGTCGGCCGCCACGATCGCGTCGTCGTTGTCCGAGGCGAAGGCCCTGATAAGAGCCTCCACATGGTCTTCCACCCAGTGCGCCAGCTCACCTCGGACGGCCTGGGGGACTGCGGTGATGGCGGTGTCGAAATCGAAGTGGGGATCCATGCTCCGGAGATGGCTGAAGACACGAGAAAAGGCGCGCCTGAGTAGGGCGCGGCTCCTCTCCTCCACCAACCTGTCAGCCCTGATCGACCGCGCCTCCAGCTGCGTCACCACGTCAGTAAAGAATTGAAGGTTGCCCATGTAGTTAACTGTGTGCGGCTCGCCAACGGTCTCCTCACAGATGTTGCCCAAGGCCGCGTTGGCTCTCTCCTGGAGCATGGCCAGCATGGGGCCGTGCTCATGCTCCAGGAGCTGCCGCTGACGTATCTCGTCCGCGTTCTGGCGCATGACGGCCTCAGCCTCCTCCACTCGCTGGCGAAGAAGAAGCACCTCAGCCTGGGAGGTGGTTAGCCCACCTTGCGCCACCTCAAGGGCGGCCCGGGAAGCATCAGCCCGCCGCGTCACCTCCTCCAGCTTGGCCCTCAGGGCAGCAGTCCTGCCTTCGGCTTCGGCCCGGATAAACCCCAGCTTCTCCTCGAACTCGTGCTCGAGGTTCAAACGCGCCATCGCCACCTGACGTCTGACCTCCTCCAGGACACGGGCTTCCTGTGCAGCGACATCGTCCTCCGCCTGCGTCACCAAGCGCTCCCTCATCTCCAGACGCTCGTACTCGTGGGTATGTTCGGCAGCTTCCAGCGTCAGCGCCTCCTCACGCTTCTGGAGCTCCGCCGAGTCGCCGGAGGCCACCCTCAGCGACGCGAGGGCTGCCTTGCACAGCTCCACCTGCTCCTCCAGCGAGTGGCACCAGGCCAGGAGCTCCCGAGCCCGCTCCTCTGCAGCCGTTCGCCGCCTGTCAGCCTCCCGAGCTTCCTCAGCAGCCCAAGATCAGGCCTCCCGAGAGGCCACCAACGACGCCTTGGCCTCTGCTTCGTCAAGGTCGCGCTGACGGCGCGCAAGGGCGATGGCGCCCTCCAGCTCGCGCCTCTCTGCAGCCAGGCCCAGGCCCTCGGCCTCAAGGCGCGCGTCTTCATCAGCAAGCTCCTCACCAAGCAGGCTCACTGCGTCAGTCGCCCTTCGAAGGAATCCTTGGCGGAGAACGCGACGCTCCCGAGCGCGCTCAAGCACGTCTTCCACACCATCATCTGCCCCAAGCAAGCGCCGGGGGCTGTAGGTCAGCGCTCCCCCTCTGGGCTGGGGGCTGGCGCCCTCGCGACGGCCGGGCACGCCGCATCAGAAGCCCGGCCTGGGGCCAGCCCGACCTCTGGAGAAGAGCGCAGGAATCGCCTCAGCCAATCGCAGTCCACGACCAGGCGAGAAGCCCATGCCAGGTTGGCTATGCCACGAGAAGGCTCGCGAAGAAGGATCGCGAGGTGCGCGGGGCCACGATACGCCTCGGGATGGCTCGCCTCCTCGATCGCCCTCACCACAAGGGCTCCGCTACTCGGGGCGCTCGAGGACGGTGGAGGGGGCAAAGTCAAAGGGGACGGCCCCTCAGCCGTCTCAGCAAGCTCGGCTGGAAGGGGCCTGCAGGGCAAGCATCAGTAAGAGCAACAGAAGGATTAGGAGCAGGGAAAGGAGAAGGCTTACTCATCAGTGGCGAAGTACTTTCTGCGCTTCAGCAGGCGACAAGGGTAACCGTCGCCCAGGGCCTCCCTTCTCTTCCTGAGAGCCCCAAAGTCCACGCGGAAGCGGCCTAAGAGTCGGGCGCAGGGACCGACCTGCGATGAGGATGGAGCGTCAAGACGATCAGCGTCAGGGGCGCCTGCCTGATGTGCGCCGCCAATCGCCTCCCCGAGAGATGCAGCTGGAGCCTCTGGGGCCCCAGTCCAGGGCGCAGAGGGCAGCTGTTTGTCACCCTCAGCCTCAGCGATACGGGCCCCGATAACTGCTTCCTCATGAGCCTCGCCCGGTGCCCTCACCATGCCGGGAGCCCCCTCGACCTCTGGCGCCTCGTACCTCCCTGCTCCGCCACTCGAGGGCGGGACGCCTTGGCCGACTGGAAGGGCGGTCACCACCACCGGATTCTCACGAGACCCCTGAAGGCCGGCAGGGCGCAGCCCCCACTCATCAAAGGCAGGCATCTGCCTCACAAAGTCAACCCTGCTCTAGCAGAGGTACAGTAAGGCCCCTCCCTGCCGGACGCTGCCAGGGTTGGGGTCCCCAGCTAGGGTCAAGAGCGCCGTCTTCAGCACCTCAGGAGCCAGGTCCTCTTCCTGGAGCCTCATACTATCCTCGCGCCCACGGAAGGCCCACATCCGGCGAGAGTGGCGTTGAAGAGGAGCAACGCGGCATAGCAGGAACTCCTTCACCACCTTGGGCGCTGTCACGCCAAGCGACCTTAAGAGCGCGAAGCGGCGCCAAACGAAGACGAGCCAGGGGCTCTCAAGCGCCACCTGGCCCCATCCCGAATTAGGGACAACAGGCAAGGCCGGCTCCGTTAGTAGGGGGCTGGGCACCCCCGCGTCCACATACAGCCACCGCTTGCGGAACCCAACCGCGGGAAAGGGGAGCTTGAAGTCAATCCCAGAGGTGGCAGTCTCTGGCGTGGCAACGAAGCTTACACACGCCCAGTGTTGGGTAGGGTCGACAAGATGCAACGAGAAGAAGTGGCGCAGCAAGGCAACCGAAGGAGGGATGCCCACCATGGCTTTGCAGACGAAGGCGAAGACCGAAAGGAGGGTGATGGATTCAGGACTCAGATGCAGCATGCGGATCTGATAGTGGGAGAGCACGGCATTGAAAAAATCAGAAAAAGGGGGAACCAGAGCTGCCCACAGGGCATCGGCGAAATATGGGACGCGGGCCAAGCCGTCGTTCTCCTGCATTCATTGAAGATGGTGGCCAGAGCCAAGCTGACCTTACCCAAACCCTCGGCAGGGGCCGCCAACGGCGGCGGGCGAGGCGGAGATGCGGGATTCTTCCCTCTTCCCTTCTTCGTCGGGGCCATGGAGATAGCAAAGGGGGGAGGGGGAATGATTCGAGACTGAATTGAAAACAGAAACCAGGGTTCGAGCGGAGGAAGGACAGGAGGCGCTCGGGCGATGAAAGGGGAACGACTATGTGCGACTACGGGTCTGCCTAGCAAGGCGCAAGATAAGGAGGGCGTGGGGGAACAGTGCCGCCCATGTCCAATCAACCGCCACGCGGCGCCCAAGGCCGCAGGCTGTTAGGGCCCGCGGCGCTTCGCTCTTGCCCTTCCGCCTCCCTGCACGGCCAAGTCCGGGAGCGCCTTGGGCCCGGGGGCTACTTTCGGCGTTCTGGGAACGGGGGTCCCCAGACTTGCCTACATGCGGCCTGCGGCGTGGCTCAAAAGGGGTCCCTGCACGGCCCGTCTTCATCAGCACAAACCTAAGACCCTCGCGAGGGGCCAAGCCTCGCGGGGCGGACGACACGGAGCTTCCTCAGGCACGGCCTCGTTAGGCTGGCTCACGAGGAGGTGGAGAGATCAAGGCGGGGTACCTCGCGAGGTGCCCGTGACGCAAGCCATGACGACTCAGGGCGCCAGGCGGGTGCCAGCCCGCGCAGCGTCCTCCTTTCCTCTTTGGTGCAAAGGGGGCAAGCGCAGCCGCGGAGTACCAAGGCATCAGGCAAAGGTTGCCGTTTCGGTGCAACGAGACCAAGACCAGGAGGACTACGAGACGGAGGTCACCGTGGAGCCCAAGACGGCGTCATCACCAGAGCTTTGCGCAGGAGAAGACTACTTTTGTCAGGATAGTTGATACTTGCTGTCCCCCTTCAAATTAGCCCGCCATTGTTGGCTCCCTTCCCCCTCAATATTTGGGGAGAGGACCAGGGCCACTATAAATAGGACCAGCCACCCGCGTAGCAAGGGGTTCGGCTCAGTATCCTCCAAGGGCTCGACAAGTAGAGAGGTGGTAGAGAGAGAGAGAGAGAGAGAGAGAGAGATAGAGAAAGGTGGCTGAACTTCTCCCAGCAGTTCATCGCCCCAGCCAAGAACAGACCCTCGCGAGGCTGTTCTTCCTTGTACTATCCACTATCATCAGCCCAAGAGGCAATCCACCACACCACACACTGGAGTAGGGTATTACACCACAACAGTGGCCCGAACCAGTATAAACCCTGTGTCCCTCGTGTTGTTCTTTTCGTAGCTTTGATCCTAGCGTGGCGGAGGGGTGCAGGGAGGTAGGAGGCGAAATCTCCACGTGCACCCCAGTATTCGAACCTCAAGGGTCTGCCGGAACCCGAAATCCGACAATGGGACCCACCCGTCAGCATTGACTCTACTGACGTGGCCGTTGACCAGGCCCACCAGTCAGCGACACTAACCAGCCCTGTGTCACTGACGTGTGGACCCCACACGTCAGGTTTGACCCAGGGCAGCCCTGTTGACCTGCTGACGCCAGCATGACGCAATGCTGACACAGTTAATCATTTTCTGGATTTAAAATAATTCAGAAATTCCAGAAAATGCCCAAAACTTCTAAAATTCATAGAAATTAAACCGTAACTCCAAATGAAATAATTTATATATGAAAAATTATCAGAAAAATCTAAAGAATCTGATTATGGCGTTATTATGAATGTTTGAACAACTTATGCCTGCTGATCAGGTCAAATCAAATAAGTGGCATTTAAATAATCACATATGGAGTTGAATTTGAGTCTTTGGTTCAAACCAACTTCATTTAATCTGGTTTTA
Organism: Triticum aestivum; assembly: GCF_018294505.1. Taxonomy (NCBI): domain Eukaryota; kingdom Viridiplantae; phylum Streptophyta; class Magnoliopsida; order Poales; family Poaceae; genus Triticum; species Triticum aestivum. Next base: position 207,685,417 of record NC_057806.1, read on the forward strand.
GTTGCATTTGCTCAAATCACAACATATTGACATGTCATGATCATGCATCATAATGTGCATTGCATTAATTGTATTCTTTCTATGTTTGCCGGTTATTGTTCCCCCCTCGGTAGACGTATGTTTCGACGATGTAATCAATGACACAGATGAAGAGTTATACTATCTTCAGAAGTGCCAGGCAAGCAAAAACCCCTTGTTCATTCCGATACAATCCCACTCTCTCGCTTCTGCTCTCTTTTACTGCATTAGGACAACAACGATTCAACTGTTACATGCTGCGGTAGTTGAACCCCTTTCCTCTGCATGACCTGTCATTGCCACAGTAAATAGATGAAACCCACTAGCATGAGTAGGAGTTGTTTGAGCCCTGATGTGCCTACTCATTCATGCTTGTTTGTCAGGCCTGCTATTGCATAGAGTTGTGTCGGGTCTGATTCATCGGGAATGAATTGGAATGGTGATGAACATGTCCTACTGTGTGTGAGCTAAGTGTGTGAACACGATTTGGTAAAGGTAGCGGTGAGAGGCCATGTAGGAGTACATGGTGGGTTGTCTCATTGAAACCGTTCTTAGGAACTGAGTTCTGTGTCTGTGATCCATGAACAACTACTACCACTCATTGGGATACTTAATTGACCCTCTCGGCTTCTTAATCACCCTAGTACTCTGTCCAGGAGTTGCAACTAGTTTTTGGTGATTGTAGGTTATGTGTTGGCGGCTGTGCGTAGCGCTGACCCTAGGGGTGGGCTATGATGCGGTAGATACACCGTGGAACGGTGTACCAGGCACCCGTTTGGTGTCTCGGGAACCCTATTCACATCGTTCGGGGCCGTATGTGGAAACCTCGGCCGGACTCCTTGCGGATGGAACCTGGATAAGCAATAAACCTGGACTAGAGACTTAAATGTTTAGGTAGGCCGTGGCCGACACCCTCGTTGGGCTTCCGCTTGAAGGTTGCCGAGTACATGTCGTGTAAACGACGGTAAGTGGTGGGAGCGTGTGTGAAGAAGTACACTCCTGCAGGGTTATCATTATCTATTCGAATAGCCGGATTCCTCGGATATGGAAACTTGGACCCCTTGCATAGTTCATAGACAAGTGAAAGTGGATACTCTAAAACTTGCAAGATAAGCGTGAGTGCTATGGATGGCGTTCTCGTAGGGAGACGGGAGCGGATCCATAGTGGTGTATTGAATGGTGAATATGTGGACTCATGTGCGCCACCTCAAAAGAGTTGCTTGCAGTCGTAGTTCAGGTTAGCCACTGAGTCAAAGCTGGCTTGCCGCAGTTAAACTCCACCACCCCCTTTGTTGATACCGATGCATATGTAGTTAGTTCTGATGTAAGTCTTGATGGGTACATTTGTACTCACGTTCACTTAATTTATGTTTTGCAGAGAGACTTCAGTCTCGCTAGTAGTTCCGCGTGGACTTCGACGTTTAGCTTGATACCTCAGCTACGATCTTGTGCCCTCGGCAGGATCTGGTAGATAGTCAGGCTTCTTAGCCTCTTTTATTTGTAGATGTCTGTACTTAGACATGTTAAGCTTCCGCATGTGCTTTGATTTGTACGCTATGATTGTTGGGTCATGAGACCCATGTTTGTAATATTTCGCTCCTCGGAGCCTAATGAATAAATACTTGAGTCATAGAGTTATGTTGTGATGCCATGTTGTATTTACACATATCGAGCATATTGTGTGTATGATTGAAATGCTTGGTATGTGTGGGATCCGACAACCTAGTTGTTTATCCTTGGTAGCCTCACTTATGGGGAAATGTAGTCTTGTGCTTCCATGAGCCATAGTAGTCCGCTACAGCCCGGTTCACCGGAGTCCTGCTAGCCCAGCACTACTGCTCAGGACACTTGACTGGCCGGCATGTGTTTCACTTCGTTCATGTGTCTGTCCCTTCGAGGAAATGTCATGCGGTGACATCCGGAGTCCTGCCTAGCCTGCTACAGCCCGGGTTCCCGGAGTCCTGTTAGCCCAGTGCTACAGTCCGGATTCATACGCTGCTGACCGACATGCTCGATGTGATTCATGTATGCCTGTCCCCATAGGTTGGTGCCGCTTTGGGTTCACGACTAGCCATGTCGGCCCGGGTTCTCTTTCACATGGATGCTAGCGACACTATCATATACGTGAGCCAAAAGGCGCAAACGGTCTTGGGCCATGGTAAGGCGACACCCGTGGGAATACCGTGCGTGAGGCCGCAAAGTGATATGAGGTGTTACCGGCTAGACCAATGTGACTTGGAATCGGGGTCCTGACAAATATGCCCTAGAGGCAATATAAAGTTGTTATTTATATTTCCTTATATCATGATAAATGTTTATTATTCATGCTAGAATCATATTAACTGGAAACTTGATACATGTGTGGATACATAGACAAAACACAGTGTCCCTAGTAAGCCTCTACTAGACTAGCTCATTAATCAAAGATTGTTAAGTTTCCTAACCATAGACATGTGTTGTCATTTGATGAACGGAATCACATCATTAGGAAAATGATGTGATGGACAAGACCCATCCATTAGCTTAGCATAATGAACGTTAAGTTTTATTGCTATTTCTTTCTTCATGTCATATACATATTTCTTGGACTATGAGCTTATGCTACTCCCGGATATTGTAGGAATACCTTGTGTGATATCAAAAGTCACAACGTAACCGAGTGATTATAAAGATGCTCTACAGGTATCTCCAAAGGTGTTTGTTGGGGTACCGGGTACGTATCGGGTCACCGGAAGGGGTTCCGGGCAACCCCCGACAAGCTATATGGGCTTAATGGGCCAAGAACGGAAACACCCCAGCCACTAAGGGGCTGGTGCGCCCCCCATATGAGCTGGCCGAATTGGAGAAGGAAAGGGGAAGAAGGAAACGAAAAAAGGAATAGGATTCCCCCTTCCCCCTCTTCCCTTCCTACTGCGAATAGGAATAGGAAAGGGGGGCGGCTGAATTGGGAGGACCCCAAGTAGGATTCCTCCTACTTGGGGCATCCCCTTGGCTGCCTCTCCTCTATATATATATGTGTGTGTGGGGGGGGGGGCACCACTAGAACACACAACAAACATTGTTAGCCGTGTGCGGCGCCCCCTCCATAGTTTACGCCTCTGGTCATATTTACGTAGTGCTTAGGCGAAGTCCTGTGCGGATCACTTCACCATCACCATCACCACACCATCGTGCTGACGAAACTCTCCCTCGACACTTTGCTGGATCAAGAGTTCGAGGGACGTTATCGAGCTGAACGTGTGCAAAACTCGGAGGTGTCGTACGTTCGTGCTTGATCGGTCGGAACGTGAAGAAGTTCGACTACATCAACCGCGTTCTCAAACGTTTCCACTTTCGGTCTACGAGGGTACGTGGACACACTCTCCCCCTCTCATTGCTATGCATCTCCTAGATAGATCGTTCTTGAGCGTAGGAATTTTTTTGAAATTGCATGCTACGTTCCCCAACAGTGGCATCCGAGCCAGGTCTATGCATAGATAATATGCACTAGTAGAGCACAAATAGTTGTGGGCGGTGATCATCATACTGCTTACAACCAATGTCTTATTCTGATTCGGCGGTATTGTTGGATGAAGCAGCCCGAACCAACCTTACATGACCACGTTCATGAGACCGGTTCCATCGACAGACATGCAACTAGTTGTGCATAAAGGTGGCTAGCGGGTGTCTGTTTCGCCAACTTTAGTGGAATCGGATTTGACTGCAGCCGGTCCTTGTTAAAGGTTAAAACAACAAACTTGATAAATCACCGTTGTGGTTTTGATGCGTAGGTAAGAACGGTTCTTACTAGAAGCCCGTAGGAGCCACGTAAAACTTGCAACAACAAAGTAGAGGACATCTAACCTGTTTTTGCAGGACCTATTGTGATGTGATATGGTCAAGACATGATGTGATATACGTTATTGTATGAGATGGTCATGTTTTGTAAAAGTTATCGGCAACTGGCAGGAGCCTTATGGTTGTCGCTTTGTTGTATGAAATGCAAAAACCATGTAATTACTTTACTTTAACACTATGCGTTAATGATAGTTGTATAAGCAATAGTTGGCGAGACGACCACGATGCTACGATGAAGATCAAGGTGTCAAGCCGGTGACGATGGAGATCATGATGGTGCTTTGGAGATGGAGACCAAAGGCACAAGACGATGATGGCCATATCATGTCACATATTTTGATTGCATGTGATGTTTAGCTTTAATGCATCTTATTTTTCTTAGTACGACAGTAGCATTATGATGATCCATCACTAAAATTTGAAGGTATAAGTGTTCACCCTAAGTATGCACCGTGGCGATAGTTCGTCGTTGAAAGTGAAATCATGCCCTTAATCGTATTTTGATGTTGATGACAACATGCATTTTGGGACTAATCATGTTTATCAAGTAAATCTCAGGATTATGTCTCAAGGACCGTGTGTGGATCATGACTACGAACAAATATGTATATATATAAGAGAATTTAATTTAGCGGCTCTTTCTGAAAGGCGCGAACGCAAATAAAAACCATCCCCTGGATAAGCCTCACGGCCGGGAGGTCTTCTTAATAGAAGGGACAGACTTATGGAATGTTCCCGTTCATGTGCATCCAGCAGGAATTGAACCCGCAAATTTACCAATTATGAGTTGGGCGCTTTAACCATTTAGTAATTAGGAAGTTTAGCTCGTTGCTTTTTATTTTACCAGAATTGGAGCCAGGCTCTATCCATTTATTCATTAGACCCAGAAATTTGTAATTTTGGATTCCATTCGAAAAAGGTTGATTTTATTACGACATGCTAATTTTTCCTTCATTACTTTTGAGGATCAGTCGTGGTCTTCTACACTCTACCAAGAGTCTGGACGAATTTGTTGTTTCATCCAAATGTGTAAAAGATCATAGTCGCACTTAAAAGCCGAGTACTCTACCATTGAGTTAGCAACCCAGATAAAAAAAGGATCTTAGATATGATCGAAATCCAAAAATCAATGGAATTACACCACGCGCTTCTGTCAAAACATTGAACTAGCAAGACATCAAAAGATTTTTTTATTGACAATGAAAAACACTCAAATGCCAAAACGAACAGGTCTGGTTAAATTCCATTAAAGTAAAGTTAAAAAAAGAGCGACCCTAATCACGATGGACAAATTCTCCTTATTTTTAGCTATTTTTATTAAAAAAATTAGTGCGATTTAAATAGATATACATTTTCACAAATAAATTGTCCAAGGTGAATTATTGCCAATGTATCTTCCCAAGAATCATGATGGACAAAGTGACAATTCAAAGAAAAAGGGGAGAGTTCCCCGTTCCTGGATCTCCTGTAATTGGATTCCCCGGAACCACAAGAATCCTTAGAATGGGATTCCAACTCGGCACCTTTTGTTTTGAGATTTTGAGAAGAGTTGCTCTTTGGAGAGCACAGTACGATGAGTCATGATATGCTATGGTTCTTCCATATGATTTCTGAATTTATTCAGAAGTAATTCGTTGAGATCGTGCACCCTTTTCTTATTAATCCGAAAAATACTCAAAAATATTATAAAGTGCAGACTCAATAGAATTAGATCCATTCCAAATAGGGAGAATTAGGATTCTTGATCCCTCTCAATCTCTCTTTCAATTCGAGGATCCAGAGAGGTGCTTTCATAGTCTTCTCCGAATATTTTCCATCTCAGAATATTTTATATTTTTTCAATTTCGATTATCTATATATTAGTTCATTTCTATTTCTAGATATCTCGGGAATATACCATAAAATTATAGATAGATAAATATTTATTGGATATATATATATCACTCAAGAGCAGAGATACAAGATAAAGACAAAAAGCTTCGGGTCTTTTTCAATTCGTTCTTGAGTATAGGGATCCCACACTATTAAGAGGGGATCATTGGATTTCATGAAAGAACTTGCTCAAACCCAAAAAATATCATCGCACATCATCTCTGTGCCATCTCAAGTTCTTCCTCTAACGTGTGCACAATTTCTGGTATGGTTCTAAGCTGGTAGGTTCAGCTATCACCGGACGTCCGACCCCTCACAGCCGACCGGCCATCCGGCTCTTCCCGGATGTCCGGTGCCTCCTCACAGAAGCTAAATTAGCGGAAATCCGGTCTCACCAGATCACCGGTCTCCGGACGTTCACTCCTCTCCGGATTTCCGGTTCCGCCTCAACAGAACGTTAATTAGCGGATTTCCAACAAGACCGGACGTCTGGGCTCCGGACGACCGGCGCCTTCCGGACATCCACTGGTCGTGTGTCTCATTCCTCATCTGTGGCCTAGTAGGTGTTCCAGGGAGTGGATGCCCGGCCGCCCGGCCAGACGTCTGGTCCAATCTGAGTCACCGATCATCCTGTACCCACCGGACGTCCGGTCCAATCTGAGTCACCGGTCGTCCCCACTGGACATCTGTCAGCCCTTGTGCACTATGTGGCTCAATGGTTTGTTTTGCACTCACACTATATATAACCCTTCTCCCTCACGGGAGAGGGTTGACCATTCACTTTGAGCTTTCTAAGAACACATCTCACTCCCTCTCTTGATTCCCAACACCAAATCCTAGATCCCCAAGGGATTTGGGAACATTTGAGAGAAGCTCTCCAATCAAGTGATAGATCCACTCCTTCCGCTTCTTCTCACCAAAGGAATTCATGATTTGAACAATTTCTTGAGCATCTCCTAACGTTCTTGTTACTCTTGGAGGTTGGAGACTCCTAGGCAGTAGGAGTCTTTCGGAGAGGAATCGACCATTGTGATTACCCCCGGAAAGTTTGTGAGGGTTTGGACACCACCCCTAGGTCTACCAGTAGTGGTGTTGTCTCAAAGGGAGAATAGGGTGAGCTTTCGTGGCGTTGGTGTGCCTTCATGGTGACATCCACCTCTCTACAGTGACGTAGCTTCCCTCCAAGGAAGTGAACATCAACATACATCCTCGTCTCCCGGAGTTGCGGTTATTCCTAACCCTAACTCTCTACTTGTGGTTACTTGTCTCTTAGCACTTACTTATTTCATATTGTGCCTGCTTACTTACATACTTGTGTTACTTGTTTATCTTGCTTAGCTCTTAGCATCACACTTGCAATTGTTAGGCTCACTTTCATATTCCACACTATAGCCTAAAATTGCTAAGTAACAATTAATATTTGTAACTGTACCTATTCACCCCCCTCTAGGTCCATCTTGATCCTTTCAATTGGTATCAGAGCCTCATGCTCTATTCTTGTGGCTTAACCGCCCTAGAGCGAGATAACCCCTGATGGGACTCCCCTTGTTGAAGATCCTAAGAATACGGGCGCGGCTTCCACGGAAGCCAAATCCTTCACTTAAGAGGATCTGGAACGAGCTCTTTCTAAGAAAAAGGAGGAGCATGATGCCTCTCTTGAGGCCTTGGTCCAAATGAGGTTAGCCACACTAACCACAATGCTTGCACCACTTTCTGTTGGTGCGGCCTCGAGGCCAGCTGTGCCTACTCCTTCACTTGGCCAACAACCTCCTAGCAATGAACACTCCAGTGTTCCTTGGATTTATGCAAGACCTGAAATAGAGAAACCTAAGTATAACCCTCAAGGCAAACCTCCTTTACTTGATGAAACTACCGATTTTGCTTTGTGGAGAGTTGCTATGCAGGATCATCTTCGATATGGAAATGATGAGATGTTGGAGATCTTGGAGTATGGCTACCAAGTTGTTGACCCAAAGAATCTTACTCCAAGAGAGGTATATGACAAGAATCTCAACGACACAACAACCATGTGCATAAGAAGAGGTATGACCAATAAGCAAAGGAGACCATACATACATATCACAAGTACCAAAGAATTATGGGATAGCATTGTGAGAACCAAGACCGGTAACTCCACTCTCCGGCTTGCTCAATATGAAATTGCCAAGGGGCAATTGCAAAACTTTTGTATGGAAAAAGGTGAGTCTCCCAAGCAACTTCTTGAGTGTCTCATGAATCTCACCGCTTACATTGAGTCATGCGAATGTGACAAGACACAAGATAGATTCAACTTGACTAAGAGATTTCTTGTGGATAAGTTGCTTCACGCTCTTGCTCCGTATCATCACCAAGTGGTGTGGTACATAAGACAAGACCATGGATTCAAGGAAATGACTCCGGATGACATCATATCCACCTTCCAACTCTTTGAAGAGTCAAAGGAAAATGCTACAAAACATCTTGCCATGCATGGTACCTCAACATCAAAGATCAATCTTGCATTGAAGGACAAGCATGTATGTGAAGAAGAGCAAAGTGAAGAAGAAGAATATGATGATGGTGGTGATGGTGATGAGATTGATTCAGATGAGAGCCCTTCATATGAAGACATTGCTCTCTTTGTCAAGAAGTTTAGCGCGGGAAAATTCAAGGGAAGATTCCGGAAGAAGAAAGTGAGGAAATGCTACAACTTTGAAGAAACCAACCACTTCTCTAACGAGTGCCCTTATGAGAAGAGAGAAGACAAACCAAGGTTTCCCAAGACCTTTCCCAAGAATAAGTTGCCAAATTCTTTGAACTCCAAGCTCAAAAAGAGAGATGGGAAAGCAATGGTTGCTCATGAAGAATCCGATCTGGATGATGTTAGTGGTGTTGCCAGAGTTGCTCAAGATTCTCAAAACACGTTGAGGCTAGTCAACAAGAGTGGTGATGTTGTCACCTACAACTATACGAAGGACTACAAGGGAAACGTTCACAAGTGCCTAATGGCAAAGGCCGAGGTAGAAGATGGAGAGGACCAAAGCTCTCCTGACAAGGTCAAGGTAACCCCACGATCAAACCCTCCTCTTTTCACTCCTCCTACTTCTAGTGACGAGTATCTTGATGCAGAGAATAGTTATGAGGATGATGATATAGATGATCCTATGCTTGCTAAACTAAAGAAGTTCATGTGCTCCCTCAAAGGAAAGAAGATCACTATGTTTCATATGCTTATGGAGATGGTGAGTAAGCACACTATCACCATTAAGGAACTCGAAACCCTCATCACCGAGGAAAAGGAAAAATATGAAATCATTGAGCGGAAAGTCCAATACGAGGAAGCACGAAATGATGAACTATGCTTGAAAATTGGTGCAAACATTGATGTTCATACTAATCTTGCCTCCTTGAAAAAGGCTATTGACTCTTGCGAAGAGTTGATGAATGATAAAAGTAAGCTTGTCAAGTCTAATGCTTCTCTCTCTAAGGATTGTGAGCTACTATCCATGTCCCTCAAGACTAAGGAAGAAGAGCTCACCCTTCTTACAAAGAGTTTCGAGACGCTCAAGCTTACTTGTGTTGAAACTCTAGCCAAGGCTTACTATTCTCCTATTATAAATGTTGATGCTTGTACTACTAACTCTAGTAGTGATCTAGCATCTATTCTTGAGGAGAATCGCTTTTTCAAAGCTCAAATTGAGAAAGGTCTCATGACATGTGCTCAAGGGCAAAAGTACCTTAATGAGGTATTGATCCAACACAATGAGGTGTTTGCCAAAGAGGGACTCGGGTTTGACCCAAGTTCAAGCAAGAAGAAGACGTCCTCTCAAAAGTGCACCACCCCTCTAAAAGAAACTTTTGTATAAGAAGGGCACAAGGAGAAAGGTAAGGTTGTTAGTGGGAAGGCCACAAGCGGCATGCCCACCCTCAACAAGCCAAAAGTGTTCATGCCTCCATCCTATGTACTTCGTAAGACTAAGTATGGAGAAGTTTATGCAAAGTTCATTGGTCCTCAAAATGCATTCCGGTTTTATGCTATTTGGGTCCCTAAGACCCTTGTGACTAACTTGAGAGGTCCCATTGCAAAATTGGTGCCTCTAACCAAGTCATAATTGTGTGTAGGTTGCCCTCTCCGGTGGAGTAAAATGGGTGATTTATAGTGGATGTACCAATCATATGAACGGAGATAGCAAATTGCTCTACGACTTCATATAAGCTATTCAACCATTTATGAGCATTATGTTTGGTGGAGGATCAAAAGGATAGGTACTGAGGTTGGGCAAGGTGGCTATCACAAATGATATGTCTCTTGCAAATGGCATGCTTGTCCAATCCCTTAAATACCATTTGCTTTCTGTTCACCAATTGGCTTCTGTTGGTTATGATACTCTCGAAGTGGCCTTTGTTGGAGAGTTGGATGGCAACCTTTACACGGTTGATTTCTCGAAAGAGAGCACATTCCATGCAATTTGTCTAATGGCCAAGGCCGACAAGGGGTGGCTATGGCATCGCCGGCTAGCCCATGTGGGCCTGAGAAATCTTCAAGATCTCTTAAAGGGTAATCACATCCTTGGACTAACCAATGTCTCTTTTGAGAAAGATCGTGTGTGTAGTGCATGCATAGCCGGGAATCAACATCAATCAAAGCACCCACCCAAGAATATTGTGTCTACTTCAAGGCCTTTGGGGCTCCTTCATGTGGATCTTTTTGGGCCTCCTTCATGGGATAGTCTTGGTGGGAAAAAGTATGGGCTTGTCATTGTTGGTTACTACTCAAGATATACATGGGCCTTCTTCCTCAAATCCATGTACGAGACAAAGATCACCTTCATTGATTTTGCCAAGCAAGCACAACGCAAGTTTGACAAAGAAATCTTGGCAATAAGAAGTGATAATGGCTCTGAGTTCAAGAACTACATCTTGGAAGAGTTTCTTAGTGATGAAGGGATTGAGCATCAATATTCAGCTCCATACAGTCCCCAACAAAATGGTGTAGCAGAAAGGAAGAACCGCACACTTGTGGAGATGGCAAGGTCCATGTTGGATGAATACAAGTCGCCACATAGTTTTTGGGCCGAGGCTGTCAACACCGCATGCAATGCATCAAACCGGCTTTTCCTCCGCACTATATTGGAAAAGACTCCATATGAGCTCCTAACTGGGAACAAGTCGAATGTCAAGTACTTTCATGTATTTGGGTGCAAATGTTTCATCCTCAACAAAAGAGAACGGTTAGGAAATTTCAATCCAAAACCATTGAGGGCATATTTGTTGGCTACGGATCAAACTCTCACGCCTATAGAGTCCATAACAAATCCAATGGATGTGTAGAAACTTGTGACGTGGTGTTTTATGAATTTAATGGCTTCCATGGGGAGCAAGTTGATCTAAGTGATGTAGGTGAAGAAGATTCTTCTCAAGATATCTTGACCATGGGTGTTGGTGCACTTCTTCCAATGGAACAAGAACCTCATGATGATGAAGAAGAAGATGGAAGCTTCACGCATCATCAAACTACTTCAACACCCTTACCACCACAACCTCCTATTGCTCAACCAATGCCCGTAGACCAAGTACAAGATGATGATCAAGTTCCTCTTCATGATAATCATCAATAACAAGATCATCCTCAAGGGCAAGAACAAGAAAGTGCAATCATTGATGATGAACCTCAACAAATGCAACATGAAGAAGAAGATCTTCCACCACACATTGATGTTCCATATGTTGAGGACGTGGATGATGGACATGAAGTTGAACCCCGCGAAACCCTGACCTCCGTCATGCCTCGAGTGGCTGTTCGTGTTGATTTTGACAAAATTCTCACCAGCATATCGGAAGGTAGGGTCACTTGTAAACATTTGACAAACTTTTGTGCTCACTTCTCGTTTGTGTCTAGTGTTGAGCCTCTCAAGGTACAAGATGCATTTATGGACAATGATTGGCTAGTTACTATGCAAGAAGAGTTGAATAGTTTTGAACGCAATCAAGTGTGGTCATTAGTTGTGAGGCCAACTACTGAGCACAACGTCATTGGAACAAAGTGGATTTTCAAGAACAAGCAAGAGGAGAATGGTCTAATCATCCGTAACAAGGCAAGGTTAGTGGCACAAGGGTACTCACAAGTTGAAGGTTTCGACTTTGGTGAGACCTTTGCCCCTGTTGCCCGTCTTGATTCCATTCGCATCTTACTTGCTTATGCTGCTTTCAATGGTTTTACATTACATGAAATGGATGCGAAGAGTGCTTTCCTTAACGGTCCTCTACAAGAACAAGTATATGTATCACAACCACCTGGGTTCGTTGATCCCGATCACAAAGACTGTGTGTATAAACTTCATAAGGCTTTGTATGGCCTCAAACAAGAACCTCGTTCTTGGTATGATCATCTTAAGATGTTTTTACTCGATGATGGTTTTGTGAGAGGGGTGATCGATCCCACTCTTTTTACTAAGAGGGACAAGGGTGATTTGATCTTATGCCAAATCTATGTAGATGATATCATTTATCGTTCTCCTAACATTTATTTGTGCAAGAAGTTTGCAGCTTCCATGACCAAGAATTTTGAAATGTCACTCAATACGGATTTGAAGTTCTTCCTCGGATTTCAAATTCAACAATTTCAAGAAGGAATTTTCTTGTCTCAAGAAAATACCTCAAGGAGATCTTAGAGAAGTTTGGCATGTCTGATGCTAGCCCATGTAAGACACCCATGCCAACCAAAATTGTACTCACTGAAGACACAAATGGCATTCCTTTCGACCCATCTATTTTACCGCTCTATGATTGGTTCATTGCTTTATATTTGTGCATCTAGACCAGAAATCATGTTTAGAGTATGCATGTGTGATAACCCACAAGTATAGGGGATCACAACAGCTTTCGAGAGTAAAGTATTCAACCCAAATTTATTGATTCGACACGAGGGGAGCCAAAGAATATTCTCAAGTATTAGCAGCTGAGTTGTCAATTCAACCACACCTGGAAACTTAGTATCTGCAGCAAAGTGTTTAGTAGCAAAGTAATATGATAGTGGTGGTAGTGGCAACCAAAGTAAATACAGCAAAAGTAATGTTTTTGGTATTTTGTAGTGATTGTAACAGTAGCAGCGGGAAAGTAAATAAGCGTAAACCAGTATATGGAAAACTTGTAGGCACCGGATCAGTGATGGATAATTATGCCGGATGCGGTTCATCATGTAACAGTCATAACATAGGGTGACACAGAACTAGCTCCAATTCATCAATGTAATGTAGGCATGTATTCCGTATATAGTCATACATGCTTATGGAAAAGAACTTGCATGACATCTTTTGTCCTACCCTCCCGTGGCAGCGGGGTCCTATTGGAAACTTAGGGATATTAAGGCCTCCTTTTAATAGAGAACCGGAACAAAGCATTAGCACATAGTGAATACATGAACTCCTCAAACCACGGTCATCACCGGGAGTGGTCCCGATTATTGTCAAACATGATGATTTCTTCTCTCCGGAGCCCCGAACGGACTCCAGATCAGCCCTCCAGAGAGGTTTTAGGGCTTGGCGGTGGCTCCGTATCGTAAAACATGATGATTTCTTCTCTCCTATTTTTTCTCTCCGAAAGCGAATATATAGAGTTGGAGTTGGCGTCGGAGGGTTTCCAGGGGGGCCACGAGGTAGGGGGCGCGCCCTAGGGGGGCGCGCCCCCCACCCTCCTGAGAAGGGTGTGGGCCCCCTGGTCTTCATCTTTGGCGAGGATTTTTTGTTGTTTTTTCTAAGATGTTCCGTGGAGTTTCAGGTCATTCCAAGAATATTTGTTTTCTGCACATAAAACAACACCATGGTAATTCTGCTGAAAACAACGTCAGTCTGGGTTAGTTCCATTCAAATCATACAAGTTACAATTCAAAACAAGGGCAAAAGTGTTTGGAAAAGTAGATACGACGGAGACGTATCAACTCCCCCAAGCTTAAATCCTTGCTTGTCCTCAAGCAATTCAGTTGACAAACTGAAAGAAAGAAAGAAAAACTTTTACAAACTCTGTTTGCTCATGTTGTTGTAACTATGTCAAGCTAGTATTCAAGTTTTCAGCATAGATCATAACTAACCACATTTGCAATAATTCTCAGGTCTCATAATTACTCATATCAATAGCATAATCAACTAGCAAGTCATAATAATAAATCTCGGATGACAACACTTTCTCAAAACAATCATAATATGATATAACAAGATGGTATCTCGCTAGCCCTTTCTGTGATCACAAAACATAAATGCAGAGCACCTTTAAAGATCAAAGACTGACTAGACATTGTAATTCATGGTAAAAGAGATCCAATCATAGTCATACCCAACATAAATTAATAGTGATGAATGCAAATGACAGTTGTGCTCTCCAGCTAGTGCTTTTTAATAAGAGGGTGATGACTCAACATAAAAGTAAATGGATAGGCCCTTCGCAGAGGGAAGCAGGGATTTGTAGAGGTGCCAGAGCTCGGTTTTGCAATAGAGATAAATTGTATTTTGAGCGGTATACTTTCATTGTCAATGTAACAACTAAGAGGTGGCGATATCTTCCATGCTAAACACATTATAGGCGGTTCCCAAACAGAATGGTAAAGTTTATACTCCCCCTCCACCAACCAACATCAATCCATGGCTTGCTCGAAACAACGAGTGCCTCCAACATACATCAGGTCCCAGGGGGAGTTTTGTTTGCAATTAATTTTGATTTAGTTTGCATAAAGCATGGGACTGGGCATCCTGGTGACCAGCCATTTTCTCGTGAGTGAGGAGCGAAGTCCACTCCTCTTGAGAATAACCTGCCTAACACGGAAGATAAGGACAGCCTTGGTTGATACATGAGCTATTCGAGCATACAAAACAGAATGTTTATTTGAAGGTTTAGAGTTTGGCACATACAAATTTACTTGGAACAGCAGGTAGATACCGCATATAGGAAGGTATAATGGACTCATCTGGAATAACTTTGGGGTTTAAGTGATTGGATGCACAAGCAGTATTCCCACTTAGTACAGGTGAAGGCTAGCAAAAGACTGGGAAGCGACCAACTAGAGAGCGACAACAGCCATGTACATGCATTAAAATTAATAAACATTGGATGCAAGCATGAGTAGGATATAATCCACCATGAACATAAATATCGTGAAGGCTATGTTGATTTGTTTCAACTACATGCGTGAACATGTGCCAAGTCAAGTCACTTAAATCATTCAAAGGAGGATACCACCCCATCATACCACATCATAACCATCTCAGTAGCAAGTTGGCACACCAGGTAAATCATTATAACTCATAACTAATCAAGCATGGCACAAGCAACTACGATCTCGAATTGTCATTGCAAACATGTTTATTCATAATAAGCTGAATCAAGAACGAGGGACTCATCATATTTACAAAACTAAAAGAGGTCGAGTTCATACCAGCTTTTCTCATCTCAGTCAGTCCATCTTATATCATCATAATTGCCTTTCACTTGCACGACCGAATGGTGTGAATAATAATGCGAGTGTACATGCATTGGACTAAGCTGGAATCTGCGAGCATTCAATAAACACGAGAAGACAAGGCAATATGGGCTCTTTGGTTAATTCAACAATAATGCATATAAGAGCCACTTCAACAATTTAATTATGGTCTTCTCCTACTGACCCCCAAAGAAAAGAAAAGAAATAAAACTATTTACACGGGAAAGCTCCCAACAAGCAAAAGAAGAAGAGGGAATATTTTTGGGTTTTCTTTTTAATTATTACTACTACAGCAGAAAAATAAACTACTACTATTTTTTTGGTTTTTCTTAAGGTTTAACAAACACACAAGAAGAAAGCAGGAAAACGAAAATAAACTAGCATGGATATTACAGTGAAAAAGTATGAGCACCGACATCTAGCAATGAGTGTGTGTGAACATAAATGTAATGTTGGTTGGAAATACGTACTCCCCCAAGCTTAGGCTTTTGGCCTAAGTTGGTCTATGGCCACAGCTGGCCTGCCGGATATCCATAATAATAGTTGTTGGGGTCGTACTGTGATGAGGAAGAATAGTTGGGACCATACTGATGTGCAGCGGTTATCGCCTGTTGAGCTGCAGCATAGCGTCTCTTGGTGGATCCTCGTCAGCATCGCGCATAGCAATCCTGGGTCCTTGCTTCTTAGAGGAACCACCTTGGAACATCTTCCTAAGCATATTGTTTTTCTCTGAAAAATTCTGAAATTTTTAGTAACTTCAAAATAAAAGTAAACCAAACTCAATAAAACTGATAGCAACTATTCCCACAAGTGCCTAGAGCCTATATCATGCATCAAAACTACTTGGAACCATATAAATTTGACATGCAAGCTCAAGAACATGGTCACCTATGCAGCATAAATTTGCAATGAATAAAGCACTAGAACAAAAACTAATTGGACCAATGGAGGAGTCACATACCAAGGAACAATCTCCCCAAGAAGTTTTGCGAGAGGTGCTTTGAGCAAGGAGATCGAAAATCACAACAAAAGTGGCTGGAACTCGTGCTTGAGTTGGTTTTAAGGGTTTGTGTGAGACAGAGGAAGAAGATGGGTGCTAGGATAAGTGGAGGAGGGCCACCGTGGGCCCACGAGGCAGGGGGGCGCACCCTAGAGGAGGGGGCACCCACCACCCTCGTGGCCAGGTGGCAGCTCCTCTCGCGGTAATTTTTGCACAGTAAATCCTCAAATATTCCCGAAAAAATCATATTAAATTGGCATGTCATTCTAAGGACTTTTATTTTCTGGATATTTTTATATTGCACAGATAAGTCAGCAAACAGACAGAAAAATACTATTTTTACTTTATTTCTACTAAATAACAGAAATTATAGAGAGGGTACAGAAGTTTGTGCTTCTAGTTTCATCCATCTCATGCTCATCAAAAAAGAATCCACTAACAAGGTTGATCATGTCTTGTTAACAAACTCATTCCGATAATCATGGAACCGGGGAAATTTCGAATAACACTAAGTTACCTCAACGGGGATATGCACATCCCCTATAATAAGTATATCATATTTCTTCTTGACAGTAGGAAGAGGAAATTCAAAACCTCCAAATATAATCGATGGAATTTTTCTGATAGAATTGATACTATGAACTTGAGGTTGATTCCTCGGAAAGTGTACCGTATGCTCATTACCATTAACATGAAAAGTGGCGTTGCCTTTGTTGCAATCAATAACAGCCCCTACAGTATTAAGAAAAGGTCTTCCAAGAATAATAGACATACTATCATCCTCGGGAATATCAAGAATAACAAAGTCCGTTAAAATAGTAACATTTGCAACCACAACAGGCACATCCTCACAAATACCGACAGGTATAGCAGTTGATTTATCAGCCATTTGCAAAGATATTTCGGTAGGTGCCAGCTTATTCAAGTCAAGTCTACGATATAAAGAGAGAGGCATAACACTAACACCGGCTCCAAGATCACATAAAGCAGTTTTAATATAATTTCTTTTAATGGAGCAAGGTATAGTAGGTACTCCGGGATCTCCAAGTTTCTTTCGTATTCCACCCTTAAAAGTATAACTAGCAAGCATGGTGGAAATCTCAGCTTCCGGTATCTTTATTTTATTAGTAATGATATCCTTCATATATTTAGCATAAGGCTTTGTTTTGAGCACATCAGTTAATCGCATACGCAAAAAGATAGGCCTAATCATTTCAGCAAAGCGCTCAAAATCCTCATCATCCTTTCTCTTGGATGGTTTAGGAGGAAAAGGCATGGGTTTCTGAACCCAAGGTTCCCTTTCTTTACCATGTTTCCTAGCAACAAAGTCTCTTTTATCATAACATTGATTCTTTGATTGTGGGTTATCAAGATCAACAGCAGGTTCAATTTCTACATCATTGTTATTATTAGGTTGAGCATCATCATGAACATTATTATTAACATTTTCATTAGGTTCATGTTCATTACCAGATTGTGTTTCAGCATTAGACATAGAGATATCATTTGAATTATCAGGTGGTTCAGCAATAGGTTCACTAGAAGTTTGCACAGTTCTATCATTTTTCTTTTTCTTCTTTTTAGAAGAACTAGGAACATCAATATTATTTCTCTGAGAATCTTGCTCGATTCTCTTAGGGTGGCCTTCAGGATACAAAGGTTCCTGGGTCATTCTACCAGTTCTAGTAGCCACTCTAACAGCATAATCATTTTTCTTTCTATTAATTTCATCAAGCACTTCTTTTTTAGCCTTAAGTACTTGTTCTACTTGCGTGGTAACCATAGAAGCATGTTTGCTAACAAGTTTAAGTTCACCTTTAATATCAGCCATATAATCACCCAAGCATCTAATCATATAAGCATTTTCTTTTAATTGTCTACCAAAATAAGCATTGAAGTCGGCTTGCTTAAACATAAAGTTATCAAACTCATCCAAGCACTGACTAGCAATTTTAGTAGGAGGAACTTCAGCTTTATCATATCTATAAAGAGAATTTACCTTTACTACCTGTGTCGGGATATCGGGGTCAGGAGGTTCTTCGATAAATAAAGAATTGAGATCATATGTTTCTTCAACAGGCGGTATATTAAGACCATGTATTTCTTCAATAGGAGGTAAATTCTTAACGTCTTCAGCTTTAGTACCTTTCTCTTTCATAGATTTGTTTGCCTCTTGCATATCTTCGGGACCGAGAAATAGAACACCTCTCTTCTTCGGAGTTGGTTTAGGAATAGACTCAGTAATTGGAGCAGGAGCTGGCTCAGGAGGTGCCTAATTATTTTCATTTGTCAACATATTATTCAATAGAATTTCAGCTTCATCCGGTGTTCTTTCCCTGAAAAGAGAACCAGCACAACTATCCAGGTAATCTCTGGAAGCATCGGTTAGTCCATTATAAAAGATATCAAGTATTTCTAGTTTCTTAAGAGGATGATCAGGCAAAGCATTAAGTAACTTGAGAAGCCTCCCCCAAGCTTGTGGGAGACTCTCTTCTTTAATTTGCACAAAGTTGTATATTTCCCTCAAAGCAGCTTGTTTCTTATGAGCAGGGAAATATTTAGTAGAGAAGTAATAAATCATATCCTGGGGACTACGCACACAACCAGGATCAAGAGAATTAAACCATATCTTAGCATCACCCTTTAATGAGAACGGAAATATTTTGAGTATATAAAAGTAACGCGATCTCTCATCATTAGTAAACAGGGCGGCTATATCATTAAACTTACTAAGATGTGCCACAACAGTTTCAGATTCATAGCCATAAAATGGATCAGATTCAACCAAAGTAATTATATCAGGATCAACAGGGAATTCATAATCCTTATCACGAACACATATAGGTGAAGTAGCAAAAGCAGGGTCGGGTCTCATTTTATCTCTAAGTGATTCTTCGTTCCATTTAATGAATAACCTCTTAAGCTCGTATCTATCTTTGCAAGCTAAAATAGCGGCAGAAGATTCCATATAAAAAAGATAGCCCTCAGGGATAATAGGCATATTTTCATCATCACCATCATCATCGTATTCAGATTCAATAATTTCTTTTTCTCTAGCCCTAGGAATTTGTTCATCAAGAAATTCACCAAGGGGCACAGTAGTATCAGACATGGAAGCAGTTTCATCATAAGTATCATGCATAGTAGAAGTGGCATCATCAATAACATGCGACATATCAGAACGAATAACAGAAGCAGGTGTAGGTGTAGCTAGCTTACTCATAACAGAAGGTGAATCAAGTGTAGAGCTAGATGGCAGTTCCTTACCTCCCCTTGTAGTTGAGGGATAGATTTGGTTTTTGGATCTCTCAAGTTCTTCATAACGATAAGCAGATATAAATCCCAAGTGACTCAAAGAATAGAGCTATGCTCCCCAGCAACGGCGCCAGAAATTAGTCTTGATAACCCACAAGTATAGGGGATCGCAACAGCTTTCGAGCGTAAAGTATTCAACCCAAATATATTGATTCGACATAAGGGGTGCCAAAGAATATTCTCAAGTATTAGCAGCTGAGTTGTCAATTCAACCACACCTAGAAACTTAGTATCTGCATCAAAGTGTTTAGTAGCAAAATAATATGACAGTGGTGGTAGCGGCAACAAAAGTAAAGACAACAAAAGTAATGTTTTTGGTATTTTGTAGTGATTGTAACAGTAGTAGCGGGAAAGTAAATAAGCGTAAACCAGTATATGGAAAACTCGTAGGCACCGGATCAGTGATGGATAATTATGCCGGATGCGGTTCATCATGTAACAGTCATAACATAGGGTGACACAGAACTAGCTCCAATTCATCAATGTAATGTAGGCATGTATTCCGTATATAGTCATGCGGGCTTATGGAAAAGAACTTGCATGACATCTTTTATCCTACCCTCCCGTGGCAGCGGGGTCCTATTGGAAACTTAGGGATATTAAGGCCTCCTTTTAATAGAGAACTGGAACAAAGCATTAGCACATAGTGAATACATGAACTCCTCAAACCACGGTCATCACCGGGAGTGGTCCCAATTATTGTCACTTCGGGGTTGCCGGATCATAACACATAGTAGGTGTCTATAGACTTGCAAGATAGGATCAAGAACTCACATATATTCATGAAAACATAATAGGTTTAGATCTAAAATCATGGCACTCAGGCCCTAGTGACAAGCTTTAAGCATAGCAAAGTCATAGCAACATCAATCTCAGAACATAATGGATACTAGGGATCAAACCCTAACAAAACTAACTCGATTACATGATAAATCTCATCCAACCCATCACCATCCAGCAATCCTACGATGGAATTACTCACGCACGGCGGTGAGCATCATGAAATTGGTGACGGAGGATGGTTGATGATGATGACGGCGTCGAATCCCCCTCTCCGGAGCCCTGAACAGACTCCAGATCAGCCCTCCTGAGAGGTTTTAGGGCTTGACGGCGGCTCCGTGTCATAAAACGCAATGATTTCTTCTCTCCTATTTTTTTCTCTCTGAAAGAAAATATATAGAGTTGGAGTTGGCGTCGGAGGATTTCCAGGGGGCCACGAGGTAGGGGGCCTCGCCCTAGGGGGGGCGCCCCCCACCCTCGCGAGAAGGGTGTGGGCCCCCTGGTCTTCATCTTTGGCGAGGATTTTTTATTGTTTTTTCTAAGATGTTCCGTGGAGTTTCAGGTCATTCCAAGAATATTTGTTTTCTGCACATAAAACAACACCATGGTAATTCTGCTGAAAACAGCGTCAGTCCGGGTTAGTTCCATTCAAATCATACAAGTTAGAGTCCAAAATAAGGGCCAAAGTGTTTGGAAAAGTAGATACGACGAAGATGTATCAATGTGTGCTAAATTTCAAGTTGTCCCTAGGGAAAGTCATCATAAGGCGGTTAAGCATATTCTTAGATACCTTGTGCACACCCCAAAGTTGAGTCTATGGTACCCCAAGGATGCTAAGTTTGATCTCATTGGGTATACGGATGCGGATTGGGATGGAGGCAAAGTGGATTGTAAGTCCACCTCCGGTGCGTGTCAATTCCTTGGACGCTCCTTGGTTAGTTGGTCCTTGAAGAAACAAAATTGCGTTGCCCTCTCCATCGCAGAAGCTGAATACATTGCAACCGCCAGTTGTGCAACTCAATTACTATGGATGGGGCAAACTTTGAAGGATTGTGGTATCATCTATAGACATGTGCCTCTTCTATGTGATAATGAAAGTGCCATCAATATTTCTAAGAACCCCAAAGATCATACCCGCACCAAGCACATTGATATTAGGTATCACTTCTTGAGAGATCATGTGGAGAAGGGTGATATTGACATTGCTCATGTTGGCATAGATATGCAACTTGCTGATATTTTCATGAAGCCATTGGATGAAGCAAGGTTTTGTCAACTTAGGCGTGAACTTGGTATCTTGGAACTTGACAACATTATGTGAAAACTAGTACCCATGCATGCATTGTCATAATGTCTTGTCTCGATGTAGGCATATATTTAGGGGGAGACACTCAACTCATGAGTACTCTCACCCTATGAAATGCATAAAAAGAACAAACACTCTCAAAGCTACCATGTTATTCTAACTATGGTGCTTTCAATGATGGATTAGTGATTATGCACCCAAAGTTCCAAACTTTGCGGAGCCATGTCACGTATACTCATACATGGTGGTTTTGGCCACCGCTCTTGTCATTTAGAACAATATCTGAGCGGTATGTGTCTTATTATTGTTCGCATAGGATACTCATTGCTTAACATATTATGTCTTTGCATCTTACTACGTAATTTAATCATCATCTCCCCATCATTGTTATTAGCACCAATAATTGCACCCTACTCTTCTAAAAAATTCCTATATGCTTTCGGACATCCGCTATGTACTGGACGTCCATAAAATCCTTTTTGTTGCCCTCATACCGGACATCCGGTAAGACCGCATTTCCGTTAATTTCTGCCCTATCACGTCCCGTCGGATGTCCGGTGTTTCTGGTCGTCCGCTATCTGGCGCTCTGGTCGGTTTTCTTAGGTCCCGGACGTCCGTTCCACACCGGTCATCCGGTCAATTCCTGGCCTGCGTATATATAGCGGAGTGCGTGATTAAGCAGTTCGTAAACCTAAATCTGCCTGTTCCTCATCCCTTCTCTACCGTCGCCGCTCACTCTCCTCGCTGGGGGTGCGCACCGGCCATGCTCCTCACCGTCTTTGTGTGGGTGGGATCGTCCCGGCCGCCGTCGGGGCTCCGTTCGTCCTCGTCTCGTCCCGGCTGCCGTCAGGGCCCAGCTCGTCCCTGTCGCATCTCCTCCTTGTCCGCTTATCCTCCTAAGGTAGCACCTCCTCTTATTCTCCCTCATCCATCAAACTTCTTCGGTCTATGCAGGTGGATAAGTGATTTGGGTCTTCCTTCTCCTCTAGGTCGAGATGCCAAAGACCAAGCACTCCGTGCGCAAGCAGGTCACTGGAGGGCCATCTCGCCTGTCTTGTCGTGGTGCCTCCAATGATTCACAGGAGCGGGCTCGTCCTTGGAAGTGTGTTGCCCTCCCTGACAGCTCGGCTAGCAACTCCTCATCGGAGGAATCCGATTATGAGGATGAGCTGGAAGATTTGGAGCAGCCCGAGTTCGTTGTTGTTCGCACCTCCGTGCTACCTCTTGAGCTTGTATTGGATTTCCCCGAAGAGGAAAGGATGATGCAGCAGAGTAGCGTAAGTATTTCCCTCAGTTTTTGAGAACCAAGGTATCAATCTAGTAGGAGGCTACGCTCAAGTCCCTCGTACCTGCAGAAAACGATAGCTACTCGCAACCAACGCGATTAGGGGTTGTCAATCCCTTCACGATCACTTACGAGAGTGAGATCTGATAGATATAATAATTTTGGTATTTTTGGTATAAAAATGCAAAGTAAAAAGTTAAGGCAAAGTAAAAAAGCAAAGCAAGATTAAAGTGATGGAGATTAATATGATGAGAATAGACCCGGGGGCCATAGGTTTCACTAGTGGATTCTCTCAAGAGCATAAGTATTCTACGGTGGGTGAACAAATTACTGTTGAGCAATTGACAGAATTGAGCATAGTTATGAGAATATCTAGGAATGATCATGTATATAGGCATCACGTCCATGACAAGTAGAACAAAACGATTATGCAGCTACTACGATTACTCCACTCATCGACCGCTATCCAGCATGCATCTAGAGTATTAAGTTAAAAACAGAGTAACGCCTTAAGCAAGATGACATGATGTAGAGAGATAAATTCATGCAACATGAAATAAACCCCATCTTGTTATCCTCGATGGCAATGATGCAATACGTGCCTTGCTGCCCCTTCTATCACTGGGAAAGGACACCGCAAGACCGAACCCAAAGCTAAGCACTTCTCCCATGGCAAGAACTACCAATCTAGTCGGCCAAACCAAACGGATAATTCGAAGAGACTTGCAAAGATAACCAATCATACATAAAAGAATTCAGAGAAGATTCAAATATTATTCATAGATAGACTTGAACATAAACCCACAATTCATCGGTCTCAACAAACACACCGCAAACAAAAGATTACATCGAATAGATCTCCACAAGAGAGGGGGAGAACTTTGTATTGAGATTCAAAGAGAGAGAAGAAGCCATCTAGCTACTAACTATGGACCCGAAGGTCCGAGGTAAACTACTCACACTTCATCAGAGAGGCTATGATGATGTAGAAGCCCTCTGTGATGACGGCCCTCTTCCAGCGGAGCTCCGGGACAGGCCCCAAGATGGGATCTCGTGGATACAGAAAGTTGCGGCGGTGGAATTAGGTTTTTGGCTCCTGTTCTGATCGTTTGTGGTACGTAGGTATATATAGGAGGAAGGAGTACGTCGGTGGAGCTCCGAGGGGCCCACGAGGCAGGGGGCGCGCCCTAGGGAGGGCGGCCCGCACCCTCGTGACCGCCTCTTTTGTTCCTTGGAGCAGGGTCCAAGTCTCCTGGATCACGTTCGGTGAGAAAATCACGTTCCCGAAGGTTTTATTCCTTTTGGACTCCGTTTGATATTCCGTTTCTTTGAAACACTGAAATAGGCAAAAAAATAGCAATTCTGGGCTGGGCCTCTGGTTAATAGGTTAGTCCCAAAAATAATATAAAAGTGGAAAATAAAGCCCAATATAGTCCAAAACAGTAGATAATATAGCATGGAGCAATCAAAAATTATAGATACGTTGGAGACAAACTTCACAACACAATACGTAAAAGAAAATATTCGTGAGCTCCGTTAGTAAAAGAAAACAAACCACCACTTCAAGGTAATGTAATGAACCCATTATTTATTTATATTGGTGTTTAACCTACTATGTTCCAACTTTTCTATGGTTCATAAACTCTATTACTAGCCATAGATTCATCAAAATAAGCAAACAACACACGAAAAAACAGAATCTGTAAAAAAGAGAACAGTCTGTAGTAATCTGTAGCTAGCGCAAGATCTGGAACCCCAAAAATTCTAAAATAAATTGCTGGACTTGAGGAATTTATCTATTAATCATCTGCAAAAATAATTAACTAAATATCACTCTCCAAATAAAAATGACAGCAGTTCTCGTGAGCGCTAAAGTTTCTGTTTTTTTACAGCAAGTTCAACAAGATTTTCTCCAAGTCTTCCCAACGGTTCTACTTGGCACAAACACTAATTAAACACAAAAACACAACCAAAACATAGGCTAGATAATTTATTTATTACTAAACAGGAGCCAAAAGCAAGGAATAAAAATAAAATTGGGTTGCCTCCCAACAAGCGCTATCGTTTAACGCCCCTAGCTAGGCATAAAAGCGAGGATAGATCTAGGTATTGCCATCTTTGGTAGGCAATCCATAAGTGGCTCTCATGATAGTTTCATATGGAAATTTTATTTTCTTTCTTGGAAAGTGTTCCATGCCCTTTTTTAATGGAAATTGAAATCTAATATTCCCTTCCTTCATATCAATAATCGCACCAACCGTTCTAAGGAAAGGTCTACCAAGAATAATAGGGCAAGAAGGATTGCAATCTATATCAAGAACAATGAAATCTACGGGCACATAATTTCTATTTGCAAAAATAAGAACATCATTAATTCTTCCCATAGGTTTCTTAATAGTAGAATCCGCAAGATGCAAGTTTAGAGAGCAATCGTCAAAATTACGGAAATCTAGCAAATCACACAAAGTTTTGGGGATAGTGGAGACACTAGCACCCAAATCACACAAAGCATAAAACTCATGTTCTTTAATTTTAATTTTAATAGTTGTTTCCCACTCATCATAGAGTTTTCTATGGATAGAAACTTTCAACTGAAGTTTTTCTTCATAAGATTGCATCAAGGCATCAACAATATGTTCGGTGAAGGCTTTATTTTGATTATAAGCATGTGGAGAATTTAGCACGGATTGCAACAAGGAAATACAATCAATTAAATAGAAACTTTCATAATTAAATTCCTTGAAATCCAATATAGTGGGTTTAGCAACGTTAGATTTTATTTCTTTCAATCCCACTTTCATCAATTTCATCATAAAGATCAAAATACTCTGAATTTTTAGAACGCCTTCTAGGTAAAGGAAGATCATATTCAGTTTCATCAAGATTCATATTGCAAAACAAAGATTTAATAGGAGACACATCAATAACTTTTAGATCTTCATCTTGATTTTCATAGGAATTGGAAGAACACGCTTTAATAAAGGCATCTTTGGAAGCACGCATCCTAGCGGTTCTTTCCTTGCACTCATCAATGGAAATTCTCATGGCTTTGAGAGACTCATTGATATCATGCTTAGGAGGAATAGATCTAAGCTTTAAAGAATCAACCTCAAGAGAGATTCTATCAACGTTCCTAGCCAAATCATCAACTTTAAGCAATTTCTCTTCAAGCAAAGCATTAAAATTCTTTTGTGAATTCATAAACTCTTTAACACTATTCTCAAATTCAGAGGGCAACTTATTATAATTTCCATAAGAGTTGTTGTAGGAATTCCCATAATTATTAGAAGGATTACTAGGATATGGCCTAGGATTAAAATTCCCTCTATAAGGTTGTTACCAAAATTATTCCTACCAACAAAATTCACATCCATAGATTCATTGTTATTTTCAATCAAAGTAGACAAAGGCATATCATTAGGATCAGAAGAAACACTCTTAGCAGCAAATAATTTCATAAGTTCATCCATCTTTCCACTCAACACATTGATTTCTTCTATCACATGCACTTTTTTATTAGAAGTTCTTTTACTATGCCATTGGGAATAATTAACCATAATATTATTTAGGAGTTTAGTGGCATCTCCTAAAGTGATTTCCATAAAAGTGCCTCCCGCGGCCGAATCTAAAAGATTTCTAGAAGCAAAATTCAATTCGGCATAAAATTTTTGTATAATGATCCACAATTTCAAACCATGAGTAGGGCAATTACGTATCATTAATTTCATTCTCTCCCAAGTTTGTGCAACATGTTCATGATCAAGTTGTTTAAAGTTCATAATATCGTTTCTAAGAGAGACGATCTTAGCGGGAGGAAAATACTTAGAGATAAAAGCATCTTTGCACTTGTTCGAAGAATCAATACTATTTTTAGGTAAAGACGAAAACCAAGCTTTAGCACGATCTCTAAGCGAAAAAGGAAATAGCTTCAATTTAACGACATCATTATCGACATCTTTTTGCTTTTGCATATCACATAAATCAATGAAGCTATTTAGATGAGTAGCGGCATCTTCACTAGGAAGGCCGGCGAATTGATCTTTCATAACAAGATTCAACAAAGTAGCATTGATTTCACAAGATTCAGTATTGGCAAGAGGAGCAATCAGAGTGCTAAGGAAATCATTATTATTGGTATTAGTGAAGTCACACAATTTGGTAGTATCTTGAGCCATCGCGACAAACAAGCAAACAAACTAGCACACGAGCAAACAAGGGAAAACGGGCAAAAGAGGCAAATAGAGAGGGAGGATAGAGAGAGAGGGTGAATAAAACGGCAAGGGTGAAGTGGGGGAGAGGAAAACGAGAGGCAAATGGCAAACAATGTAATGCGAGAGATAGGGATTGTGATGGGTACTTGGTATGTTGACTTTTTGCGTAGACTCCCCGGCAACGGTGCTAGAAATTCTTCTTGCTACCTCTTGAGCTTGCGTTGGATTTCCCCGAAGAGGAAAGGATGATGTAGCAGAGTAGCGTAAGTATTTCCCTCAGTTTTTGAGAACCAAGGTATCAATCCAGTAGGAGGCTACGCTCAAGTCCCTCGTACCTGCACAAAACGATAGCTACTCGCAACCAATGCGATTAGGGGTTGTCAATCCCTTCACGGTCACTTACGAGAGTGAGATCTGATAGATATAATATTTTTGGTATTTTTGGTATAAAGATGCAAAGTAAAAAGTAAAGGTAAAGTAAAAAAGCAAAGCAAGATTAAAGTGATGGAGATTAATATGATGAAAATAGACCCAGGGGCCATAGGTTTCACTAGTGGCTTCTCTCAAGAGCATAAGTATTCTACGATGGGTGAACAAATTACTGTTGAGCAACTGACAGAATTGAGCATAGTTATGAGAATATCTAGGCATGATCATGTATATAGCATCATGTCCGTGACAAGTAGATCGAAACGATTCTGCATCTACTACTATTACTCCACTCATCGACCGCTATCCAGCATGCATCTAGAGTATTAAGTTAAAAACAGAGTAACGCCTTTAGCAAGATGACATGATGTAGAGAGATAAATTCATGCAATATGAAATAAACCCCATCTTGTTATCCTCGATGGCAACGATGCAATACGTGCCTTGCTTCCTCTTCTCTCACTGGGAAAGGACACCGCACGATCGAACCCAAAGCTAAGCACTTCTCCCATGGCAAGAAAAACCAATCTAGTAGGCCAAACCAAATGGATAATTCGAAGAGACTTGCAAAGATAACCAATCATACATAAAAGAATTCAGAGAAGATTCAAATATTATTCATATATAGACTTGAACATAAACCCACAATTCATCGGTCTCAACAAACACACTGCAAAAAGAATATTACATCGAATAGATCTCCACGAGAGAGGGGGAGAACTTTGTATTGAGATTCAAAGAGAGAGAAGAAGCCATCTAGCTACTAACTATGGACTCGAAGGTCTGAGGTAAACTACTCACACTTCATCAGAGAGGCTATGATGATGTGGAAGCCCTCCGTGATGACGGCCCTCTTTCGGCGGAGCTCCGGAACAGGCCCCAAGATGGGATCTCATGGATACAGAAAGTTGCGGCGGTGGAATTAGGTTTTTGGCTCCTGTTCTGATCGTTTGTGGTACGTAGGTATATATAGGAGGAAGGAGTACGTCGGTGGAGCTCCGAGGGGCCCACGAGGTAGGGGGCGCGCCCCGCACCCTCTTGACCGCCTCTTTTGTTCCTTGGAGCAGGGTCCAAGTCTCCTAGATCACGTTCGATGAGAAAATCACGTTCCCGAAGGTTTTATTCTGTTTGGACTCCGTTTGATATTCGGTTTCTTCGAAACACTGAAATAGTTAAAAAACACCAATTCTGGGCTGGACCTCCGGTTAATAGGTTAGTCCCAAAAATAATATAAAATTGGAAAATAAAGCCCAATATAGTCCAAAATAGTAGATAATATAGCTTGGAGCAATCCAAAATTATAGATACGTCGGAGACGTATCACTTCGCACCCAAGCCGGGAACACGTCGGCCTACCTTCAAGCCTCCTCCTCCTCCGGTACAACCTCAAGGTGATGCCCGTCGCATCTCTCTTGAACCTCCACTTCCTCTTGGCCGCAAAATTAAACGGTTCAATGGGGTTCCCATAGCTTCCTATCTTAAGCTTCGTCATGATATTGATAAATTCTCTGTTGTGAGCGACTCACAAGATGCTCGCTTTCGTACTAATGTCCAGCCAGACATTTTTACCACCATCATTCCTAAGGGTCTATCTCTCCATGTTTGCATTGACTTGGAGCATATTCGTGCTCATCCGGTGAAATATCCGGGGGCTATTGAGCTCATTGAGTCATCTAATCTTGCTGCTCCATTTGCATTTCAACATGATTTTAACCAAGCTGCCATTCATCAATTCTATGCCACATGTTACTTTGGTCCAAATAACACCGTCACTTCGATGACCTTCGACACCGTGCTCACGGCGTCTTATTCTCAGTTTGTTGCTGCCCTTGGGTTTCCTGACACCGGTTTCAAAATCCATAATGATGACCCCAACCATAGGCCCAAGGGTATTGATGTCTGTGCTGACCTTCTCAAACCGATAGAAGACATGACAAATGAGGAGAAACAAAAGGGTCTGAACCAAGTCTCCATTTGGCGCTCACCTTTCTACATCATCTATCAGTGTGCCATTCACACCATTTATCCCAAGATGGGTGATAAGGGGTCTTGCAATAGCTACTGCATTGATCTCATGCATCTCCTCTATGCATCTCTGAAGGGGAAGATAAATGTTCCTCATTTTCTGTGGCATGAGATCCGTCTCGCTTGTTTTCAGCACAAGAGGGCCTTTCCTCATGCCCCCTTTCCTCAGGCTTTTATTAGGAGTGTTGCTCCATTTCCCATTGCCTGCACTCACTTGCATGAGAGGTGGGTCATTCCACCTCACATGGCGGATGATTGGGTCCCCAAGGACTCTTCTGCTCCTGCTCGTCGCACGTCAGCTAGTGTTCCTCCACCTACTGCTTGTTCTATTCCTTCCGGTTCTGCATCCTTTAGGTGCATTGCTCGCTTTCTTGGGAAGGCTCACTCTGCCATGATGAAGGTGTTTACCTTTCATTGCTCCCAAAATCACGAGGTTTTCACTTGCATGGTCACTTCCAAGAATGCTCTGAATGCTCGTCTGAGAGACTCCAGACTTTACGATGTGAGTGATGATGAACGTCTCCCTGACGAACCACCTTCTGACTTTGGTTTTCCCTCGGGTCCTGAGTGGGCTGGCTTCTTTGACGAGGCTGGTGGCAGTGGTGCTCATGATGATGATGATGATGATGCTCTTTTATGATGTTATGACACCTTTTGGGTATTTGATGCCAAGGGGGGAAGGCACTTATTTATGTGATGCTATGATATTAGCTTGTACCGAACTCATGTTATGTCTGTTATCGACTTATGTTCTATGCTATGAGTGATGAACCTATATGGAGCCTATTTTGGTTTTATGTTATCTTGTTATCTTGTTTATGAGATTTGTTTCTGATGGTATAAAATAGACGGGGAGCTCTTCTCATGCTTATTTTATGTATGCACATGTTTTGGGGGAGCTCCACAACAAATCCTTTTGATATTCAAAGTTTTCTTATTTTTATTAAGAAGTGCATGTATGTTGTCATCAACTACCAAAAAGGGGGAGATTGAAAGTGCAATCAGGCCCTTAATCGTATTTTGATGTTGATGACAACATGCATTATGGGACAAATCATGTTTATCAAGTAAATCTTAGGATTATGTCTCAAGGGCCGTGTGTGGATCATGACTACGGATATATATATATATATATATATATATATATATATCACTCAAGAGCAGAGATACAAGACAAAGACAAAAAGCTTCGGCTCTTTTTCGATTCGTTCTTGAGTATAGGGATCCCGCAAAATATCCTCACACATCATGTCTGTGCTATCTCAAGTTCCTCCTCTAACATATGCACAATTTCTACTATGGTTTTAAGCTAGTAGGTTCAGCTATCACCGGACATCCGACGTTCTACGGACGTCCGACCCCTCACAGCCGACCGGGCATCCGGCTCTTCCCGGATGTCCGGTGCCTCCTCACAGAAGCTAAATTAGTGGGAATCCGATCTCACCAGCAACCAGTCTCCGGACGTCCGCTCCTCTCTGGATTTCTGATTCTGCCTCAATAGAATGTTAATTAGCGGATTTCCGACCACACCGGACGTCCGGGCTCCGGACAACTGGCGCCTTTCGGACATCTACTGGCTGTGTGTCTCACGCCTTGTCTGTGTCCTAGTAGGTGTTCCAGTGAGCGGACGACCGGCCGCCCGGCTAGACGTCCTGTCCAATCGGAGTCACCGGTCGTCCGGTACCCACCGGACGTCCGGTGCAATCTGAGTCACCGGTCGTCCAGTGCCCACCGGACGTTCGTCAGCCCCTGTGCACTATGTGGCTCAACGGTCTGTTTTGCACTCACACTATATATAGCCCTTCTCCCTCATGGGAGAGGGTTGACCATTCACTTTGAGCTTTCTAAGAACACATCTCACTCTCTGTCTTGATTCCCTACACCAAATCCTAGATCCCCAAGAGATTTGGGAACATTTGAGAGAAGTTCTCCAATCAAGTGATAGATCCACTCCTTCCCCTTCTTCTCACCAAAGGAATTCATGATTGGAGCAAGTTCTTGAGCATTTCCCAACGTTCTTGTTACTCTTGGAGATTGGAGACTCCTAGGAGGTAGGAGTCTTTCAGAGAGGAATCGACCATTGTTATTACCCCTAGAAAGTTTGTGAGGGTTTGGAGACCACCCCTAGGTCTACCACTAGTGGTTGAGAAACACCTCCGTGGTGTTGTCTCAAAGGGAGAATAGGGTGAGCCTTCGTGGCGTTGGTGTGCCTTCGTGGTAACATCCACCTCTCTAACGGTGACGTAGCTTCCCTCCAAGGAAGTGAACATCAGCATACATCCTCGTCTCCCGGAGTTGCGATTATTCCTAACCCTAACTCTCTAATTGTGGTTACTTGTCTCTTCGCACTTATTTCATATTGTGCTTGCTTACTTACATACTTGTGTTACTTGTTTATCTTGCTTAGCTCTTAGCAGCACACTTGCAATTGTTAGGCTTACTTTCTTATTCCGCACTATAGCCAAAAATTGCTAAGTAACAATTAAAATTTGTAATTGTACCTATTGACCCCCCCTCTAGGTCCATCTCGATCCTTTCAGTCGTGCTGGGACACCATGTGATGATCGGGTGTGATAAGCTCTACGTTCACATAAAACGGGTGCAAGACAGTTTTGCACATGCGGAATACTCGGGTTAAACTTGACGAGCCCAGCATGTATAGACATGGCCTCGGAACACTGGAGACTGAAAGATCGAGCGTGCATCATATAATAGGTATTATCAACATACAGATGTTCACCATTGATGACTAATCCATCTCACGTGATGATCGGACATGGTTTTGTTGATTTGGATCACGTAATCATTTAGATGACTCGAGGGATGTCAATCTAAGTGGGTGTTCTGAAGTAATATGATTAATTGAACTTAACTTATCATGAACTTAGTCCTGATAGTATTTGCATATCTATGTTGTAGATCAATAGCTCGCGTATAGCTCCCATGTTTTATTTTTTTGATATGTTCCTAGAGAAAACTAAGTTGAAAGATGATAGTACCAATGATGCGGACCGGGTGCATGATCTGAGGATTGTCCTCATTGCTGCACAGAAGAATTATGTCCTTGATGGACCACTAGGTGATGAACCTGTTGTAGGAGCAGATGCAGACATTATGAACATTTTACAAGCTTGGTATGATGACAACTTGATAGTTTATTGAATGGTTTATTGAATATTGATCGTAGTGATAGACATATTCATAATATTGATGCCAAAAGATGCAAAGTTGATAATGATAGTGCAACACATTTGTGGCATTGCCGTTTAGGTCATATTGGTGTAAAACGCATGAAGAACCTCCATGCAGATGGAATTTTTGAATCACTTGATTATGAATCATTTGATACTTGCGAACCATGCGTCATGGGCAAGATGACTAAAATCTCTATTCTACGGAACAACGGAGCGAGCTAATGACTTATTGGAAATAATACATACCGATGTATAAGGTCCGATGAGTGTTGAAGCTTGTGGCGGGTATCATTTTTTTCTGCCCTTCACAGATGATTTGAGCAGATATAGGTATATCTACTTAATGAAACACAAGTCTGAAACATTTGAAAATTTCAAATAATTTCAGAGTGAAGTGGAGAATCATCGTAACAAGAAAATAAAGTTTCTATTATCTGATCGCGAAGGCGAATATTTGAGTTACAAGTTTGGCCATCATTTAAAACAATGTGGAATAGTTTCACAACTCACGCCACCTGCAACACCACAGCGTAATGGTGTGTCTGAATGTCATAACCGTACTTTATTAGATATGGTGAGATCTATGATGTCTCTTACCAATTTACCACTATTGTTTTGGGTTTATGCATTAGAGATAGCTGCATTCACTTTAAATAGGGCACCATCTAAATCCGTTGAGATGACATCGTACGAATTGTGGTTTGGCAAGAAACCTAAGCTGTCGTTTCTTAAAGTTTCGAGTTGCAATGCTTATGTGAAATGGCTTATGTCAGCGTCCTAGGAATGGGGGTGCCCAGACTTGCCTGCCTGCGGCCCGAAAGCGTGGCTCCACCAACGGTCTGGTACGGCCCAGCTTCAGCAGCGACCACCCAAGACCCTCGCGAGGGGCCAAGCCTTGCGAGGTGGACGACACCAAGACCTCCCTGGGTGTGGCCTCACTAGGCCGGATCCTGAGGAGCGGAGATATATATGCAAGGGGTATCTCGCGAGGTTCACATGATGTGAGCCATGACGACCAAGGCCAGGCAGGCAGTAGCAGGCATAGAGTACCAGTTTCCTCTTTGGTGCTAAGGAGGCAAGCGCAGGCACGGGGTCCCAAGGCATCAGGCAAAGGTTTCCATATCGGTGCAACAAGATCAAGACCGCTAGGATGGCAGGACGGAGGTCATCGCGGAGCCCACAGTAGCATCACCACCAGACCCTTTGGCAGGCGAAGACCACCTTTTGTCAGGATAGCTTGTACTAGTTGTCCCTCTTCAAACTTGGCCATTGTGGAATCCCTTTCCACCGAACATTTGGGAAGAGGACCAAGGCCACTATAAATAGGGCCTAGCCATCACCGTAGTGAGAGCATGGGGATCATCCTCACACACATCAGCTCATCAAGCCCAAGAACACCTCACCTCCTGAGGCAGTTCATCCACTGTATTAGTTCATCCTCAGCCCCTCGAGGTAATCCACCACACCCTACAGTAGGGGTATTACACCGCAAGGTGACCCGAACCAGTATAAACCCTCGTGTCTCTTGTTATTTGGGTCCGTCGAGCTAGGCCATGGGATCGTTGAGTGGGCGAGCTAGGAAGAGAGTGTTCTTCGTGCGCACCCCAGAGTTCGAACCTCACAAGGGTTTGCCGGAACCCGTAATCCGACATTTGGCGCGCTAGGTAGGGGTGTGTTGAAGCCTTTCTTCCGTCGATCGACGCACCACTGCTCCACCGCATCCATGGCTGACGTTCGTCGGGCCCGTGCTGAGCGTCGTGCCGCCCTTGCCGCTCGCCTCGCCCAGACGACACCTGTCGAAGGATCTCCCCGTCGCTCTCCATCACCCTCTGTCAATGCCACCATCGGCCTGGCGGGAAACAAGCAGTAAGCTTCGTTGCTCCACCCCTCTGTGCGGTGGGACGGATAGACCGCCACCCCGTCACTGACTCTGGCTGGCTCATCGTCCCATGCTCGTCGCACACCCATGGACGCGTAGGCCGCACTACTCATGGCGCACGAGCTCCTCCGTTACCGCCCCATTGACGACCTCTCCAAATACTGGATGGACCGCATCACCGAGCTTGTTAGCGACGTAGCGCATGGAGTCCCTCCGCCACCTCCACATCAAGACGTCGCCCTCGCACCAAGACGCGCGGCACCGTGGCGCGACCCACCGTGCAGGGCGCCCACGCGTGAAGAAGGCAGCTGCCAGGAAGTCCCGTGGGCGCAAAAAGATGCTCCTGCACTCCCCGCACCACCACGTCAAGAATGTGCGCCGCCTGCGGCGGCGGCGCGTTGATACGTCTCCGTCGTATCTACTTTTCCAAACACTTTTACCCTTGTTTTGGACTCTAACTTTTATGATTTGAATGGAACTAACCCGGACTGACGTTGTTTTTAGCAGAATTACCATGGTGTTGTTTTATGTGCAGAAAACAAATATTCTCGGAATGACCTGAAACTCCATGGAACATATTAGAAAAAACAATAAAAAATCCTTGCCAAAGATGAAGACCAGGGGGCCCACACCCTTCTCATGAGGGTGGGGGGCGCCCCCCCCCCCCCCCCGGCGCGCCCCCCTACCTCATGGGCCCCCTGGAAACCCTCCGATGCCAACTCCAACTCTATATATTCGCTTTCGGAGAGGAAAAAAATAAGAGAGAAGAAATAATCGCGTTTTACGATACGGAGCCGTCACCAAGCCCTAAAACCTCTCGGGAGGGCTGATCTGGAGTCTGTTCGGGGCTCCGGAGAGGGGGATTCGTCACCGTCGTCATCATCAACCATCCTCCATCACCAATTTCATGATGCTCACTGCTTTGCGTGAGTAATTCCATCGTAGGCTTGCTGGACGGTGATGGGCTGGATGATATTTATCATGTAATCGAGTTAGTTTTGTTAGGGTTTGATCCCTAGTATCCATTATGTTATGAGATTGATGTTGCTATGACTTTGCTATGCTTAATGCTTGTCACTAGGGCCCGAGTGCCATGATTTCAGATCTGAACCTATTATGTTTTCATGAATATATGTAAGTTCTGGATCCTATCTTGCAAGTCTATAGTCACCTACTATGTGTTATGATCCCGCCACCCCGAAGTGACAATAATCGAGACCACTCCCGGTGATGACCGTGGTTTGAGGAGTTCATGTATTCACTATGTGCTAATGCTTTGTTCCGATTCTCTATTAAAAGGAGGCCTTAATATCCCTAAGTTTCCAATAGGACCCCGCTGCCACGGGAGGGTAGGACAAAAGATGTCATGCAAGTTCTTTTCTATAAGCACGTATGACTATATACGGAATACATGCCTACATTACATTGATGAATTGGAGCTAGTTCTGTGTCACCCTATGTTATGACTGTTACATGATGATCCGCATCCGGCATAATTATCCATCACTGATTCGGTGCCTACGAGTTTTCCATATACTGGTTTACGCTTATTTACTTTCCCGCTGCTACTGTTACAATCACTACAAAATACCAAAAACATTACTTTTGCTGTCTTTACTTTTGTTGCCGCTACCACCACTATCATATTACTTTGCTACTAAACACTTTGCTGCAGATACTAAGTTTCCAGGTGTGGTTGAATTGACAACTCAGCTGCTAATACTTGAGAATATTCTTTGGCTCCCCTTGTGTCGAATCAATAAATTTGGGTTGAATACTCTACCCTC
The DNA here is from genome assembly GCF_018294505.1 of Triticum aestivum. NCBI lineage: Eukaryota > Viridiplantae > Streptophyta > Magnoliopsida > Poales > Poaceae > Triticum > Triticum aestivum. Next base: position 207,721,803 of record NC_057806.1, read on the forward strand.
GAAAGCTGTTGCGATCCCCTATACTCGTGGGTTATCAAGACTAATTTCTAGCGTCGTTGCCACGAAGGATAGCTATATTCTTTGAGTCACTTGGGATTTATATCTGCTTATCATTATGAAGAACTTGAGAGATCCAAAAACCAAGATCTATCCCTCAACTATGAGGGGAGGTAAGGAACTGCCATCTAGCTCTGCACTTGATTCACCTTCTGTTATGAGTAAGTTTGCGACACCTGCACCTGCTTCTGCTATTCGTTCTGATATGTCACATGTTATTGATGATGCCACTTCTGCTATGCATTATACTCATGATGAAACTACTTCTATGTCTGATACTACTGTGCCCCTTGGTGAATTTCTTGATGAACAAATTGCTAGGGCTAGAGAAAAAGAAATTATTGAATCTTAATACGATGATGATAGTGATGAAAATATGCCTGTTATTCCTGAGGGCTATCTTTTTGATATGGAATCTTCTGCCGCTATTTTAGCTTGCAAAGATAGATATGAGCTTAAGAGGTTATTAATTAAATGGAACAAAGAATCACTTAGAGATAAAATGAGACCCGGCCCTGCTTTTGCTACTTCACCTATATGTGTTCCTGATAAGGATTATGAATTCTCTGTTGATCCTGATATAACTACTTTGGTTGAATCTGATCCGTTTTATGGCTATGAATCTGAAACTGTTGTGGCACATCTTAGTAAGTTAAATGATATAGCTGCCCTGTTTACTAATGATGAGAGACCGCGTTACTTTTATATACTAAAAATATTTCCGTTCTCATTAAAGGGTGATGCTAAGATATGGTTTAATTCTCTTGATCCTGGTTGTGTGCGTAGTCCCCAGGATATGATTTATTACTTCTCTGCTAAATATTTCCCTGCTCATAAGAAACAAGCTGCTTTGAGGGAACTATACAACTTTGTCAAATTAAAGAAGAGAGTCTCCCACAAGCTTGGGGGAGGCTTCTCAAGTTACTTAATGCTTTGCCTGATCATCCTCTTAAGAAACCTGACATACTTGATATCTTTTATAATGGACTAAGCGATGCTTCCAGAGATTACCTGGATAGTTGTGCTGGTTCTCTTTTCAGGGAAAGACACACCAGATGAAGCTGAAATTCTATTGAGTAATATGTTGACAAATGAAAATAATTGGGCACCTCCTGAGCCAGCTCCTGCTCCAATTACTGAGTCTATTCCTAAACCAACTCCGAAGAAGAGAGGTGTTCTATATCTCAGTCCCGAAGATATGCAAGAGGCAAAGAAATCTATGAAAGAGAAAGGTATTAAAGCTGAAGACGTTAAGAATTTACCTCCTATTGAAGAAATACATGGTCTTAATATACCGCCTGTTGAAGAAACATATGATCTCAATTCTTTATTTATTGAAGAACCTCCTGACCCCGATATCCCGACACAGGTAGTAAAGGTAAATTCTCTCTATAGATATGATAAAGCTGAAGTTCCTCCTACTAAAATTGCTAGTCAGTACTTGGATGAGTTTGGTAACTTTATGTTTAAGCAAGACGACTTCAATGCTTATTTTGGTAGACAATTAAAAGAAAATGCTTATATGGTTAGACGCTTGGGTGATTATATTGTTGATATTAAAGGTGAACTTAAACTTGTTAGCAAACATGCTTCTATGGTTACCACTCAAGTAGAACAAGTACTTAAGGATCAAAAAGAAGTGCTTGATGAAATTAATAGAAATAAAAATGATTATGCTGTTAGAGTGGCTACTAGAACTGGTACAATGACTCAAGAACCTTTGTATCCTGAAGGCCACCCTAAGAGAATCGAGCAAGATTCTCAGTGAAATAATATTGATGTTCCTAGTTCTTCTAAAAAGAAGAAAAAGAAAAATGATAGAACTGTGCAAACTTCTAGTGATCCTATTGCTGAACCACCTGATAATCCAAATGATATCTCTATGTCTGATGCTGAAACACAATCTGGTAATGAACATGAACCTAATGAAAATATTAATGATGATGTTCATGATGATGCTCAACCTAGTAATGATAATGATGTAGAAATTGAACCTGCTACTGATCTTGATAACCCACAATCAAAGAATCAACGTTATGATAAAAGATACTTTGTTGCTAGGAAACATGGTAAAGAAAGGGAACCTTGAGTTCAGAAACCCATGCCTTTTCCTCCTAAACCATCCAAGGAAAAGGATGATGAGGATTTTCAGCGCTTTGCTGAAATGATTAGGGCTATGTTTTTGCGTATGCGATTAACTGATGTGCTCAAAACAAATCCTTATGCTAAATATATGAAAGATATCATTACTAATAAAAGAATGATACCGGAAGCTGAGATTTCCACCATGCTTGCTAATTATACTTTTAAGGGTGGAATACCAAAGAAACTTGGAGATCCCGGAGTACCTACTATACCTTGCTCCATTAAAAGAAATTATATTAAAACTGCTTTATATGATCTTGGAGCCGGTGTTAGTGTTATGCCTCTCTCTTTATATCGTAGACTTGATTGAATAAGCTGGCACCTACCGAAATATCTTTGCAAATGGCTGATAAATCAACTGCTATACCTGTCGGTATTTGTGAGGATGTGCCTGTTGTGGTTGCAAACGTTACTATTTTAATGGACTTTGTTATTCTTGATATTCCCGAGGACGATAGTATGTCTATTATTCTTGGAAGACCTTTTCTTAATACTACAGGGGCTGTTATTGATTGCAACAAAGGCAATGTCACTTTTCATGTTAATGGTAATGAGCATACAGTACACTTTCCGAGGAAACAACCTCAAGTTCATAGTATCAACTCCATTGGAAAAATTCCATCGATTATAATTGGAGGTTTTGAATTTCCTTTTCCTACTGTCAAAAAGAAATATGATATACTTATTATAGGGGATGTGCATATCCCCGTTGAGGTAACTTAGTGTTATTCGAAATTTCTCCGGTTCCATGATTATCGGAATGAGTTTGTTAACAAGACTTGATCAACCTTGTTAGTGGATTCTTTTTTATGAGCATGAGATGGATGAAACTAGAAGCACCAACTTTTGTACCCTCTCTATACTTTATGTTATTTAGCAGAAATAAAGTAAAAATAGTATTTTTCTGTCTATTTCCTGACTTATCCGTGCAATATAAAAATATCCAGAAAATAAAAGTCCTCAGAATGACATGCCAATTTAATATGATTTTTTCGGGAATATTTGAGGATTTACTGTGCAAAAATTACCGCGGGAGGAGCTGCCACCTGGCCACGGGGGTGGTGGGCGCGCTCCCCTCTCTAGGGCGCGCCCCCCTGCCTCGTGGGCCCATGGTGGCCCTCCTCCACTTATCCCAGCACCCATCTTCTTCCTCTGTCTCACACAAACCCGAAAAACCAACTCAAGCACGAGTTCCAGCCACTTTTGCCATTATTTTCGATCTCCTTGCTCAAAGCACCTCTCGCAAAACTGCTTGGGGAGATTATTCCTTGGTATGTGACTCCTCCATTGGTCCAATTAGTTTTTGTTCTAGTGCTTTATTCATTGCAAATTTATGCTGCATAGGTGACCATGTTCTTGAGCTTGCATGTCAAATTTATATGGTTCCAAGTAGTTTTGATGCATGATATAGGCTCTAGGCACTTGTGGGAGTAGTTCCTATCAGTTTTATTGAGTTTGGTTTACTTTTATTTTGAAGTTACTAAAAATTTCAGAATTTTTCAGAGAAAAACAATATGCTTAGGAAGATGTTCCAAGGTGGTTCCTCTAAGAAGCAAGGACCCAGGATTGCTATGCGCGATGCTAACAAGGATCCACCAAGAGACGCTCCAGTACGGCCTTGCGAATGGCTGTCGGAAAATTTTATGGACCGTGCAGGAATTAAAGAAGAATTCAAAGCATATTTGCGCAATGCCGGTCTTGAGGATTTTGTGGTTAACAAATGCCCCCAGTATCATGATCTCACAAGTTCATTTGTGAGGAGGTTTGAGTATTCATCGTCGCGTAATTCTCCTTCAGTCATGTTTGATCTTTATGACAAATCTTATACCATGGACTTAGAGGATTTCACTTCTGCTTGCAAACTTCCATCATGGGGTAGTGTTAGGGAGCCCCCTAAATCTGAATTTAGAAACTTTCTTGCTAGTATAACTGTGGGGGAATCTAGAGATATAACGCAGGCTACCATAGGGAGCATTCACTTTCCTGCTATACATTATTTTGCTCTCTTCATTGGTATTTGCATAAATGCTAAGGATGAAGCATGTCACATGTGTGTCCCTGATCTTAGCATTCTTAGGAGTGCTGTGTTAGGAGACCAATCTTATCATATGGGAGCCATTGTAGCTCGTAGGTTGCATCATAATAGACATAATGGAGATTTCTTTGGAGGAATTTATGCAACCCGCTTAGCTCATTTTCTTGAAATAGACATTCGTGAGGGTTATACGGACTTGCCTCCTGCATATTTAGATTATAACTCTATGGCTTCGCACCAGTTTGTCGAGAGGCCTGAATCACCTCTCTTATATCGTTTAATTTTTGATAAACGACGTGTTTTCCGTATTACTCTCCCTGCTCCTGCCTTCTTTGATTCACAGACAAAAAGAAGATATGTTATTACCAGAGAGGAGGTAGAAGAGTACGAGAGGAGAGCGGAGGCAGCTCGACTCCATGCTGCAGCTCAGCAGGCTATAACCGCTGCACATCAGTATGATCCCAACTATTCTTCCTCATCACAGTATGACCCCAACAACTATTATTATGGATATCCGCCAGGCCAGCCGTGGCCATAGACCAACTTAGGCCAAAAGCCTAAGCTTGGGGGAGTACGTATTTCTCACCGACATTACATTTATGTTCACACACACTCATTGCTAGATGTCGGTGCTCATACTTTTTCACTGTAATATCCATGCTAGTTTATTTTCTTTTTCCTACTTTCTTCTTGTGTGTTTGTTAAACCTTAAGTAAAACTAACAAAAAAAATTAGTAGTAGTTTATTTTTCTGTTGTAGTAGTAATAATTAAAAAGAAAACCCAAAAATATTTCCCGTTCTTCTTTTGCTTGTTGGGAGCTTTCCCGTGTAAATAGTTTTATTTCTTTTCTTTTCTTTGGGGGTCAGTAGGAGAAGACCATAATTAAATTGTTGAAGTGGCTTTTATATGCATTATTGTTGAATTAACCAAAGAGCCCATATTGCCTTGTCTTCTCTTGTTTATTGAATGCTCGCAGATTCCAGCTTAGTTCAATGCACGTACAATATTATTATTATTCACACCATTCGGTCATGCAAGTGAAAGGCAATTATGATGATATATGATGGACTGACTGAGATGAGAAAGGCTGGTATGAACTCGACCTCTTTTGTTTCTATAAATATGATGAGTCCCTCATTCTTGATTCAGCTTATTATGAATAAACATGTTTGCAATGACAATTAGAGATCATAGTTGCTTGTGCCATTCTTGATTAGCTATGAGTTATAATGATTTACCTTGTGTGCCAACATGCTATTGAGATGGTTATGATGTGGTATGATGGGGTGGTATCCTCCTTTGAATGATTTAAGTGACTTGACTTGGCACACCTTCACGCATGTAGTTGAAACAAATCAACATAGCCTTCACGATATTTATGTTGATGGTGGATTATATCCTACTCATGCTTGCATCCAATGTTTATTAATTTTAATGCATGTACATGGCTGTTGTCGCTCTCTAGTTGGTCACTTCCCAGTCTTTTGCTAGCCTTCACTTGTACAAAGCGGGAATACTGCTTGTGCATCCAATCCCTTAAACCCCAAAGTTATTCCAGATGAGTCCACTATACCTTCCTATATGCAGTATCTACCTGCCGTTCCAAGTAAATTTGTATGTGTCAAACTCTAAACCTTGAAATAAACATTCTGTTTTGTATGCTCGAATAGCTCATGTATCAACCAAGGCTGTCCTTATCTTCCGTGTTAGGCGGGTTATTCTCAAGAGGAGTGAACTCCGCTCCTCACTCACGAGAAATGGCTGGTCACCGGGATGCCCAGTCCCATGCTATATGCAAACTAAATCAAAATTAATTGCAATCAAAACTCCCCCTGGGACCTGATGTACGTTGGAGGCACTCGTTGTTTCGAGCAAGCCATGGATTGATGTTTGTTGCTGGAGGGGGAGTATAAACTTTACCATTCTATTTGGGAACCGCCTATAATGTGTTTAGCATGGAAGATATCGCCATCTCTTAGTTGTTACGTTGACAATGAAAGTATACCTCTCAAAATACAATTTATCTCTATTGCAAAACCGAGCTCTCGCACCTCTACAAATCCCTGCTTCCCTCTGCGAAGGGCCTATCCATTTACTTTTATGTTGAGTCATCACCCTCTTATTAAAAAGCATTAGCTGGAGAGCATAGCTGTCATTTGCATTCATCACTATTAATCTATGTTGGGTGTGACTATGATTGGATCTCTTTTACCATGAATTACAATGTCTAGTCAGCCCTTGATCTTTAAAGGTGCTCTACATTTATGTTTTGCGGTCTCAGAAAGGGCTAGTGAGATACCATCTTGTTATATCATATTATGATTGTTTTGAGAAAGTGTTGTCATCCGAGATTTGTTATTATGACTTGTTAGTTGATTATGCTATTGATATGAGTAATTATGAGACCTGAGAATTATTGCAAATGTGGTTAGTTATGATCTATGCTGAAAACTTGATTGCTGGCTTGACATAGTTACAACAACAAGAGCAAACAGAGTTTGTAAAAGTTTTTCTTTCTTTCAGTTTGTCAACTGAATTGCTTGAGGACAAGCAAGGGTTTAAGCTTGGGGGAGTTGACACATCTCCGTCGTATCTATTTTTCCAAACACTTTTGCCCTTGTTTTGGACTCTAACTTGTATGATTTGAATGGAACCAACCCGGACTGACGCTGTTTTCAGCAGAATTACCATGGTGTTATTTTATGTGCAGAAAACAAATATTCTCGGAATGACCTAAAACTCCACGGAACATCTTAGAAAAAACAATAAAAAATCCTCGCCAAAGATGAAGACCAGGGGGGCCACACCCTTCTCACGAGGGTGCCCCCCCTAGGGCACGACCCCCTACCTCGTGGGCCCCCTGGAAACCCTTCGACGCCAACTCCAACTCTATATATTCGCTTTCGGAGAGAAAAAATATGAGAGAAGAAATCATCGCGTTTTACGATACGGAGCCGCCGCCGAGCCCTAAAACCTCTCGGAGGGCTGATCTGGAGTCCGTTCGGGGCTCCGGAGAGGGGGATTCATCGTCGTCGTCATCATCAACCATCCTCCATCACCAATTTCATGATGCTCACCGCCGTGCGTGAGTAATTCCATCGTAGGCTTGCTGGACAGTGATGGGTTGGATGAGATTTATCATATAATCGAGTTAGTTTTGTTAAGGTTTGATCCCTAGTATCCATTATGTTCTGAGATTGATGTTGCTATGACTTTGCTATGCTTAATGCTTGTCACTAGGGCCCGAGTGCCATGATTTCAGATCTGAACCTATCTTGTTTTCATGAATATATGTGAGTTCTTGATCCTATCTTGCAAGTCTATAGTCACCTACTATGTGTTATGATCCGGCAACCCCGAAGTGACAATAATCGGGACCACTCCTGGTGATGACCGTGGTTTGAGGAGTTCATGTATTCACTATGTGCTAATGCTTTGTTCTGGTTCTCTATTAAAAGGAGGCCTTAATATCCCTAAGTTTCCAATAGGACCCCGCTGCCACGGGAGGGTAGGACAAAAGATGTCATGCAAGTTCTTTTCTATAAGCACGTATGACTATATACGGAATACATGCCTACATTACATTGATGAATTGGAGCTAGTTTTGTGTCACCCTATGTTATGACTGTTAAATGATGAACCGCATCCGGCATAATTATCCATCACTGATCCGGTGCCTACAAGTTTTCCATATACTGGTTTACGCTTATTTACTTTCCCGCTGCTACTGTTACAATCACTATAAAAGACCAAAAACATTACTTTTGTTATCTTTACTTTTGTTGCCGCTACCACCACTATCATATTACTTTGCTACTAAACACTTTGCTGCAGATACTAAGTTTCCAGGTGTGGTTGAATTGACAACTCAGCTGCTAATACTTGAGAATATTCTTTGGCTCCCCTTGTGTCGAATCAATAAATTTGGGTTGAATACTCTACCCACGAAAGCTGTTGCGATCCCCTATACTTGTGTGTTACCACGCGTGGGTACCAAGACAAGGCTCCACCTCCACGATGGGCTCCAGTGACCACGGCGGGTTGGTGCGCCTTCACCCCCGAGCCGCGTAGCGTTGTCTGGCTCGACAAGTTCAAGCTCGACCTACCTCCGCGCTACGACGGCGCCCCCGACCCTGCTGAATTCTTGCAGCTCTACGAGCTGAGCATCAAGGCGGCCAAAGGCAACGAGAAAGTTATGGCGAACTGGTTTCCCTTGGCTCTCAAAGATGGTCCTCACTCGTGGCTCTTGAACCTTCCCGCAGGATCGGTCTCCTCCTGGGGAGAGATGCGCGAGTGCTTCGTCACCAACTTCCAAGGCACTCGCGACCGCCCGTCTGCTGCTGGTGACCTGTGGTGCATCAAGCAGCAGCCGGGGGAGTGTAACACCCACGATGCGGCTATATCTCCCACGTGTCGAAGCACGACTTAGAGGAATAACCGCATTGTAAGCAATGTCGCAAGTGAGGTAATCTTCACAACAACCCATGTAATGAATAAGGGAAAAGAGATACATAGTTGGCTTACACTCGCCATGTCACACAATAGCATAAATGTCATTACATTCATCCAGTTACACTCAAGGTCCGACTACAGAACCAAAATAAAGAACAACCCCAAAAGCGACAAAGTCCCCGATCGCCCCAACTGGGCACCACTACTAATCGTCTGGAAAGGGAACGTGGTATCGTCCTGAGTCCTCATCGAACTCTCACTTGAGCTCAGTCGAATCACCTGGAGCGGTATCATCGGTCCCTGCATCTGGGTTTGGAAGTAATCTGTGAGTCACGGGGACTCAGCAATCTCACACCCTCGCAATGAAGACTATTTAAGCTTATAGGAAGGGTAAAAGGTATGAGGTGGAGCTGCAGCAAGCAACTAGCATATATGGTGGCTAACATACGCAAAAGAGAGCGAGAAGAGAAGGCAAAGGCACGAACAAGAAACTATGATCAAGAAGTGATCCTAGCACAACCTACGTTCAAGCATAACACGAGACCGCGTTCTCTTCTCGGACTCCGCCGAAAAGAGACCATCACGGCCACACACTCTGTTGATTCATTTTAATTAAGTTAAGTTTCAGGTTATCTACAACCGGACATTAACAAATTCCCATATGCCCATAACCACGGGCACGACTTTCGAAAGATCAAATCCCTGCAGGGGTGTCCCAACTTAGCTCATCACAAGCTCTCATGGTCAACGAAGGATATTCCTTCTCCCAAGACAATCCGATCAGACTCGGAATCCCGGTTACAAGACATCTCGACAATGGTAAAACTAAACCAGCAAAGCC